>NW_021319319.1:99300-170472 GCF_001605985.2 Dendrobium catenatum
TCAGAACAGATTCCCTGACCCTGACAGAATCTCAACGGATTCTGGCCCCTTATGCCTCCCTTCCCAGACACTGACAGAATCTCTCGGATTCTGGCCCCTTATACCTCCCTTCCCAGACACTGACAGAATCTCTCGGATTCTGGCCCCTTATACCTCCCTTTGTGCTCATGGCACCAGAACAGATGTGTTTATAGCACCAGAACAGAACTTATCATCGGATCCGAAACAGAACTTGTTTTCAGATTTCAGAGCTCATTTCAGATTTTCCCTGACACAGACAAGATCTCACAGGATCCTGACCCCTTATAACTCCCTTTTCATAGCACACAATCATAACATGTCATTTCAGAACAAATTCGGACAATTTCAGAAATCGTACGAAAATCCGGCGGCATAACGACAGTATACGGAATTTACACAAAATTCACCAAATCAGAATTTTACCAAATTACCACAGAACATTCACAACAATATTATAAGACTTTTATTTTACTGCCACAACATTTACAGATATCGTGAAAATTTACAGTCAACAGAAAACTTCCCCAAATCAAAACTATCCGGTCAAAAATCTCCAGAAAATAATCAAAATGTGCGCACTCGGCACCTTAGAAACATATCAAAAGTTACGCGGTAAAAACTAAACCAGTCGAAAAATACGAACAAAATTCGCTAACGAAAACGAAATCCGGACAGAAAACTTGTTCAAACTTCACCGTTCTGAAAATTGAGAAAGGCGGAATGTGCCTTACCTTGCGTACACCAATTTCCTGAACTGTCTAGACGAACGAAAACGGCCTGGCATTGTCCAAAAATAAACTTTTGCACTTTAGCCCTCGACCTTCTCTCTCCTCAAAATGATTTTAAATATTTTTGATTTTTCTCTCTCTTCAAAATGAGCTGATTTCAGCTAAATAATGCTCTGATCGGCCCGGCCGATCGCACGATCGTCCTGGACGATCTGAACAAAATCCAATCGGCCTGGGACAATTTCTCAGGGCGATAATTAATTTCTTGGACGATTTGCTCTCTGACTTGTGCCATGCTATAATCGTCCCGGGACGATCCCAGATCGGCCCGGACGATACCTACAGGAAAACTTTCCTGTAACTTCTGTATAGAATCTGGAACAAAATTTGAACTAATCGTCCCGGGACGATCCCAGATCGGCCCGGACGATATGAGCAAACCTGATGTTACAATATTCGCCCCGTGGCTTATCTTCAAAAAATATTTGATTACTAATCCATTTCTCCAAGACTCCACTTACGACCGAGAAACTTATGAAGCTATTCTCGTTTATCTTCAATGTATCGAAGTTAAACATCATTACAACGACAAACGTAACATAACCTATAGCCGAGCTAACATTCTCAGCATAATTCATCCTAAAGATCGGGGAATCACCCCTTTTCAAATCCAAAAATTTCATATTTCATTACCTGATGGTAATATCAAAACTTGTTCTTTTAATTGTTGGACCTACATTCGAGCTATGCACAAAACGTTTTATATGCTAAATCCTACTCATTCTCATTCTTGAATGTTCATTCTTAATCCCAAAATATTAAACAATCCTATACCCTCTTGGTTTTATCAATGGTGGGAACATAAAGGAGCAATTATTCCTCTTTTACCACCTGAACTGCACTGCAGGCCAGTTATAATATTTGAGTTGATTCATCTCCCCATCTTTAAGTCATGAAAACTGAAGATTTTATCAACGGAATGAGTGAATTTTTCTTTTTTGCCCAAGCACAAATTCCATGGATATGTTCCTGGAATCTTGAATTTAATCAGGAACCCTTAAATATTAAATGTCTCATGCGCAATTTTTCTGTTAAATGGTGGTCCGCCATTATAGTTGATGATAAAAAGAAACAAATTGGTAAGGTAATCCAAATTAACCTTATCAAAAATCAAAGACAACCTCCAGTTGCAGAATTTTCTTTGAAAAATCTACAAAAAATATTTAAACAACATTATCCTCATGAATCCCCTGAGCAAATTAAAGTTAGTCTTCAAAAAGCTTATTTGGAGCAGATGACCCAATTATTTCCTGACGACGAAAAGATGGCCTCTCAACGCTCTGATGATACAATCCCAGACACATGTGACCACCCGTCGCTCAAAGCCTAAGATGCAGGACTAAGTCATCATCCTGGAAAAGCTCCACTATCAGAAGAGACAGAAAACTTTTAATAAAGGAGCTTGACAGGCAGCATAATGGAATCAATAATGCAGCCTTTCTGACGTGTTATATTCTCCAACATAGACGTGGGTTATTAGTCACCTACCAGCTGTTATCAGCCAATATAGTGGAGAATAAAAGTATGTAACTTTTGCTTTAATAATTGTATTACGTTTGCTTTAATAATTGTACTATTTCTTCTACTCGAAGTTTTCTCTTAAACTTATGTCTATAAATAGTCTGTAAGGTGAGCCTGAAAGGGCAACGTTTGTACTGCAAGCTTTGTTTGAAGTAATAAAATTTGTAAGTTTTCTTCTTTTGTCTTTTGTCTTGCTGTTTCAATTCTTAATTAGTTCAAGTTCCAGTTATTTTAAATCGTTATTTTAAAGTTTCCGCAAATTGGATATAATATATATATATATATATATATATATAATTATTTACAATTAGGACATGGTTTATTAAAGCGGAAGAAGTAATCCTCCTAATCAATCAAGAAGCATGAAGTGAATAACGAAAACGGTTGTTTGTAATAGCTAGCGGCAAACAATTTGTTTATGCACAAAGAGGAGAAGTGGGACATCAATTGGGCGTGCGGCAAAAAAGATGAATTGGCAAAGGGACAAGCCATAATAGTTGGAAGATGATATCAACGATGACAATGCAAGAGAAGAATGAATTTGGAATTGATTGAATTGGTATTAATTTCTCAACAAGAAGATGTTTCAAATATACCTCTCATATATTTCCACACCATTGTATACCTTTAAATGTGATTCCTTATGATAATCATAAGCCTAACATATTGTTCTTAAATACAAGTCCAAAATATTTCTTTCTCAATTACCTTGCATTTTACTAAACTTAAAAGATTTTTATTAGACAATATTAATTACCAATCCACTCCAACTCCTATAACTATCAAAATAGAAGTTTAATCTTGATGACTTTATCTCTATCGAGATTCTTAACTTTACACTTTATACATTTAATCATACCAAAATCTATACATCTCATTTCTTTATCAACAAACTATGTTACTTAACCTTCTTTAATAAGTAACCCACCAAACAAATCTCCAATTTCTTACCACCCACTTTCCAAATCTTACAGCTTCCCATTGTATATAGGTTTTAGCAGCTACATCAAGAAACATAGCAAATTATATAACATAAGACTAAATTAATTACCCTACTAAAATAGAAAAATATGTATGAAAATAGTCATGAAATAATGAAAATTTCTTTATACAAACATGTTACCTTGTTTGGTTTGCAGCCTTTTTCATAATTTGGCTTCCACTCACAATCGATGCCAACAACCTTACATCCCTCAATGTAGTTAGTTGCAGTAATTAACCCATTAAAGTCATCAACCCATATGATATTCTCTATCATCAATTTCTCAGGGTCCAAGTAACAAGCTCCAAATGTTGGCCTATCAGAAACTGCACCATTATTTAAAAAAAAAAAAAAAACAATCAGACGATTCATCATATAAAAGATTATATAGAAGCAAATATCAGGGAACAGGAAAACAAATGTAAGGAAATTCTAATAAACAACCAAAATATTTGTGCATTACACCCATATTATGCATATCCATGTAGAAGTAGACTATTACTCTTGGCCAAGTAACAATACATATTATTAGGTTTTAAAAGGACAACAACTAATTTGTCACTTACACTAAAGAAATTATGTAACTTGTCCAAGTGTATGAAATCCCAATAATGTGGCAAAAGAGGGATTAATGCATGCATTCTTACCCCAACATTTACAAAAAAGCTAGGTCTGTGACTCAAATGATCTTCGAATCATAATGTAGGCAGTCAAACAATTGGTCTGGTACTGGCTACTCCAACTAACTGCTTTTTGAATTGCATAATAATAGATTATGGAAGTCACCCCTTTCAATGTCTCACCTCAAGAAAACGAGATAAAATTTCAATAACATTCTTAAATTATTATTTCTTTCAGTTCGCCAATTGAATTTTCTACAATATATAGTCAAATTCTTCATTTTTCATTGTAAGTCTCACTATTTGAGCATCAAAGAAAATTCATGCAAAAATAATTTTAATTATTTTAAGTTCCTGCTGGAATCAATATTGCAATCATAACTTTTTTTATGGGTTACATCAAATTAAGTTAATCTATTAAATACTTGTATTCTACATATAAAAAAAAAAAAAACTTGTATACTAGATATTAATCCATAATATTTGTCTGACTTTGCTAGCATTTTAAATACACCATATTTTTTAAGTATTACTGAGGAAGTAAACTGAATTAATAATTATATATAACTCTCCAATTAATAGTCAGCCCGCATTTTGCAGCAAAAGCATAAAATACAGGAAACTGCACAAAATTAGTAAATTCGGTTTTTAATGAAAAAAACCTAGTTCATAATGTATGCCTGTGTAATTTTACGAGAATTTGAAAGTGAGTGTTTCAGGTATTTTTGGTTTTTTAATTACCTAACTTTTTCCTTATTCCTCGACAAATAGGATCCATTCAAAGGTAAAATCAATGTAGATCACCATGAATCAGAACTAAACAAACATGATACCCATTGGATTAGCATTCATTGCTAAAACTTAACATAAGCATTAGATATAGTTATCATTCTGTCAAAGAGTTCCTTACTTTTGGATGACAAATATTGTTTATACAAAGTGCAAGGTCAAGAAGATGAGCATTTCATCACGAGAAATAAAAAAACTATGACAACTAATAGAGCAGCATTAAACAGTGAAGCACATTCTATACCCGTTAATTTGTCAAAACCTTCAAGAGAGTACCGGTCACATAGTTCAAAAACCTTCTCTGCATAACCAGCTTCCATCGCCAAATAAACCTTCATAGTTGCAGGAGAAAACTAAATTAGTAATAAACTACAGATTGAAGGAACTATAAAACGGATAACAAACAAGACAAACATATAACAATAAAATGTCAAACCGTTACTTTCTAAAGAACCAATTAAATCTTAGATAAAAGACATCTTCATCCTCTATATAATCTGGGAAAAAAATGCATCCTCTCCCGAAACTTTAATATGTAGCAATCATCAGAAAAAAATAATCCACCTAAAAAGAGAATAATTTATGATACTAAACAATGTATGATCTTTAAAACTTTGGGAGAGAGTTATGGAGCATAGGTTATGACGTGATACTAATGTTTCTCAAAATCAATTTGGATACATGCCAGGTAGGTCTACTATAGAAGTTATTCATTTATTGAGAGGGTTGATGGAGAAGTTTAGATAGAATAAGAAGGATCTACATCTGATATTTATTAATTTAGAGAAAGCATGTAATAAAGTTTCAAGAGAAGTTTATGAAGAGTTCTAGAAAAGAAAGGGGTTAATAGTGCTTATATTCAAGTCATTAGGGATATGTATAGGGCTGCAAGCGAACCAAACGTTCGACGAACTACTCGTTGTTCGGTTCGATTAAAGCTCGTTCGTGATCGTTTAATTAACTAACAAACAAACTTGAACAATATTTTAAATACTCGATTCTTAAATAAACAAGCTTGAACACTAATGCGTTCAGCTCGTTTAAACGAACCAAACATGAACACAAATAATAAAGCTCGAATCAAACACGAACCAAACATGAACAAGCTAATGTTAAACAAACACAAACATGAACACTCACATACTCGGCTCGGCTCGGTTCGTTTGCAGCCCTAGATATGTATGCAGGAGCTGTTACTTGTGTTCAAACATAAAGTGATAAGACCAAGTATTTTCCTATTTCAGTTGGATTACATCAAGGATCAACCTTAAGCCCTTATCTTTTTGCTTTAGTCATGGATGTTCTTACTAGACATTTACAAGAGGATGTACCCTGTTGTATGCTATTTGCTTATGATATTCTTCTTGTAAATAAGACTAGAGAGGGAGTTGAAGGTAAACTCGAATTATGGAGATCAACCTTAGAGTCTAAAGATTTTTGTTTGAGTAAATCTAAAACTGAATACATGGAATGTAATTTTAGTAGTGATAGATCTAGTGGTGGGTTTGTGACTTTAAGCGTTCAAGTCATTAATAATTGTACTCGTTTTAGATATCTTGGGTATATTGTTCATAGTGATGATGAAATAGAAGGTGATGTTATTAGTAGAATTTAAGTTAGATGGTTGAAGTGGAGGAATGTTTCAGGTTTCTTGTGTGATAGAAAAGTACCACTCAAACTTGAGGGAAAATTTTATAAGATGGTGGTGAGACCTACAATGCTTTATGGCGCAGAATGTTGGCCATTAAAAGAGAAGCATAATATTAAGTTAAGTGTTGCTGAGATGAGGATGTTCAGGTGGATGAGTGAATTTACTCTTAGAGACAAGATACAAAATGATCATATCCGTGAAAAGGTTGGAGTAGCTCTAGTGACAAATAAGATTAGAAAGAGTCAACTTAGATGGTTTGGTCATGTAAGACGGCGGCCTTCCAATGACTTTGTTAGGAGAGTAGATGTATTAGAGTTGACCTATATTAAGAAAAGTAGAGGTAGACCTAAAAAGAATTGGTTAGAAAATATTAGAAATGACCTTTCATTGCTAGATTTAAATGAGAATTTGACTCTAAACATGACACAATTGAGAACAAGGATTCATATATCCAACCCCACGTAGTGAGATAAAGGCTTCATATTGTTGTTGTTGTTGTTGTACTAAACAATGCATGATGCTTGATAAGAGTGACAAAACTCATCACTCATTTCCACAAGAAAATGTTGCATTTACAGCAAGCTTGTTTTAAGTGCTTCGAAGTGTTTGAATCTCAATTCTAAAAGTGAGTTACATTGAAGTGAGCTACACTAATACAATATTATTTCATTGAAACTTTCTACTTGTGAAATCGTGTTTTAATTTGAATGAATTTCATTTTCATGTACCTTCACATTATTTTTTATTATTTTATTATTATCATAAATAAAATTAACTCTAAAACATCATGTAACGATAGTAATAATACTTCAAATAAAAATAAAGAATAATACAAAAAAGATCATAATCACAAGAAACAAATTTATGTGGGCCAATGATATTCACCTATGTCTATGACTGCAAAGAAAGAAAATATTCCATTAAGCTTTAAACGAATATTACATCAAAGATTTCTACTTATATATTAAAAGATAAAAATAGAGATACCACTTTTTATATATAATTGATTGAAAGGCAATGCTGCCTACTGCTACAAAAAAAAATGGTTGAATGTGAAGAAGAAGATATTATTATTGCTAATATAAAAATATTTTCTTCTAAACTACGAGAGCATCTTCCTCTCCTCTTTTGTACAACAAAAGCTTCTCTGTTTTATAGCTAAAAGCTTAATTCCCTCTTCCCTCTCTATTTCTTCCTCTTCTTCCTATTTACTTGTGGTTGTGGAGTTTTCTTAACACGTTGGAACCATCACCTTATATGGCGCCTAGGGTGGTAGGTAGCTAGCTTTTTATTTAGGTAGATGGTAGTAGGAAAGAAACTTTTATGAGTTTGGTTGAGGAAATTTATCTTCAAACCTACAATCTCCCCCTTCAATATAAATTTTTCTGATGAACCAACTTAGTGTTTGTGGTCTAAGCATCTCTCTGTATGAAACCCCATATTTTCATTCATGGAGGCTAATTAAGACTATGCATAGCCTCAATTTTCCAATGTGAGCATTATCAACAGAGTATTCTAATTCTTTGATTTTGACAGGCTATAAAAAGTCTTCTACAAGTAAGCTACATAAGAAGTGGAACTTAGTTGAAAATGTTTTGTCCGAGGGTAGAATGTAGCATTCTTTGCCTGGTGAATGGCACTTTGATTGTCATAGAAAAGAGAAACATCATCTTCTAATCGCTTGAGTTCTTTGTAGAGAGCCTTTAAGCCAAGCCATCTTGTTGTTGGCTTCAATGACAACTAAATATTTAGCTTCTGTTGTTGATAATACAACTATTTTTTGTAGTTGTGATACCCAACTAATATCAATGCCATGTACCAGTAGTGTTCCTTTGTGTATCTAGGACCTTAAAATTGATATGGAACAGACATATGACAGTATGGGATGACAAACTCTAAGTCAAGTTCTCAAACTCCTTGATTTTTTCTGTCAAGTTTTTGGAATTATTATTGCAAAGTGTTATGGCTCCAAAATTGTGTATTTTGATCAATGGGATTAAATCTGAGTGGATTGAAGCTAAGCGTGGATTTAGAAAAGGATGTCCACTATCCCCTTATCTTTTTATTATGTGCTCTCAAATTTTGTCTAATGCTTTTAACCAAACTGGCGGAAATATGGGAATTCAAATTGCTCCAAATGCTCCCAGAGTTTTTCATTTGCTTTATGCAGATGATATTCTTATCTTTTCAGAAGCCAGCATCAAGAAAGTTATAAAGGTGAAAAATATTTTGACCAAGTATTGCAATTAGTCAGGTCAAAAGGTGAATGACAACAAATCGGTTATTTTATTTGGGAAATATGTCAAGCTCAAAAGGAGGAAAGCCATTGCAAATATATTGCAATTCAAGACTGTTAAAGAAATGTGTTATCTTGGAGTGAAGATAATGTTAAGAAGGATGGTTGGTTCTGATTTCCAAAAGCTTATGGAAGTAGCTTTGAATAAATTAAACACTTGGGGTAAAAATTTTATTTCTTGGAAGGAAGAATGGTGTTGGTAAAATCAACTTTTTTATCTCTTCCTATGTTCTTGTCTACACATTCTTTGGTACCTGTGAGGATTTTGAAAGAATTTGACAAAATGTGTAGAAGGTTCTTATTGAAAAAACAAAACGGCAAAGATGGTATGCATTATGCTTCTTGGAAATTGTTATGCAAACCAAAAGAGAAAGGAGGTCGTGGTTTGTTCTCTGTTGTTTCTAAAGTGGGACCTTTTCGTGCTACATTTCTTTGGAATTTTATCATGGTTCCTGATTCTTTGCTGAACTGTATCTTGAGAGCTAAATACGGTTCAGATATCTGGAATGTATCGGTAAAGAAAGGAAGTTCTACCACTTGGCGAATCTTGTGTAACAGTGCAGCCTATCTTCAGAATATCATAAGATGGAGAGTTTCTAATGGAAATTCCATTAATTGTTTGCATGATACTTGGATATTGGATAAAAATATTTCTAAATGGCCAACGTTTGTAGCTGATTTAGAAAGTATGAATTGTGATCTTGGTTATTTTATTACAAATGGAATTTAGAATGAAAAACTACTTCAAATATTTTTTGGCAAGAGAATTTGGCTTTCATTCAAGATTTCCACCAAGTTTCTTTTAATTTTTCTAGTAGAGGTTGTAATAAATTAGCAAATTGTTGTGCTAATTTTGCTTTGGTTAAAAGTTTTATTTGGAATGATCTTAGTGATGTAGATATTCCCCCTTCTTTCTTGTTTATTTTGAAGGAGTTTGATGCTTTAGATTTGCTTTGAGTAGTTTGTAATAATTTCTTATTTTAATGCAAATGTGCATTTCCTTTTTAAAAAAAAGTAACATATGACCCACTTTACAGCCTTTAAGTGTCCCTTTCTTAGATTTAATATATATCAACTAACAACTCCCATAGCATGTGCAATTTCAGGTCTTATACAAACAATTGCATACATTAAACAGCCATCTACTGATGCATAAGAAGCTTTAGCCATATAATCTCTCTCTTCATCTATCTTTCATAGTTATTCTTTTACGAGCTTGAAGTGACTTGCAAGTGGTGTGCTCACCGTTTTTGCTTTTATAATATTAAATCTACCAAACACATTTCTAATATATTGAGATAATGATAATTTCAAAATACTTGTACCTATATCTCAATCAATTCTCATTCCAAGAACCTTCTTTGCTTCTCTCATGTCTTTTATTTTAAATTTCTTTGATAATTTCTTTTCCAATCATTGATTTTCTTGATGTTGGCCCCTATAATCAACATGTCATTAACATATAAAAACAAATGATACAATTTTTTATATTAAAATAGCGATGAGCATTATATTAATGAAAGTCAATTTTCTACATGAATTCATCAAATTTATGATACCATTAGTATGAGGCTTGTTTCAAAGAGTGAAGGATTTTGTTGGCCTTGTAGACTAGATTTTCTTGTCCTAGTCCAGCAAAGTCTTTAGGTTGAATCACATAGATATCTACTGAGGAAAAATAATCTTGATATCCAAATTGCTCTAGATGCAAATAGTCTGCAAAATTGTTAGTTTAACCACATGAGACAATTTCATTTAAGTCAATACTTCCTTTTGTTGAAAGCCTTTCATTTCTAGCTTCACCTAATATCTTTTACTATCATTTTGTTTATATATATATATATATATATATTAGTTTATAAGGCTTTTTTTCTTTAGGTAGCATAGTTAATGTCCGGGCTTTTTTTAAAAAAGAAAATCTACCTCTTCATTCATTGCTAGCTCCCACTGATGCAATCAAAAAACCTCCGAGAGAGGGACCCCAGAAATTTTTCGATCACAAAACAGAAGAGACACTAAGTAATAAAAAGAACAGACACACTTAGCTAAATAATAAGAAGAACAAACTCTTACATTTCATATAAAAGACACTTACAAACTTTTGACTCAAGCTGACTGAAACAAGACACCTTGCAACTCTTACAAACGAAGCCAAGGAGCCAAGCACGGAAAACAGCCAACATAGGAAATCCAAAAGCCATTTTGGAATCCCAAGGGACAAACTCAGAATTTTAAGAGATAAAACTATAAATAAAAAAAACTACATAAATAAGATAATAAATGAACTAAAACCTAGCTAATAATGAACTAACTTTTAGTTCAATAAATGAACTAAAAACTGGCTCATAATGAGCTAAATTTCAGCTCAAAATTTATTGAGCTAGCAAGCTCAAGGGAAGTCAAAACCAAATTTTTTTGGGTTTGATTTGACCCCCCCTTTGCCTATATCACCCACCAAGATAAATCATTAAATCGTACAGCTTCTTCATAGCATTCAACTTCATTGTATAAGTAACAAATAATATAGAGATGCAGAGTAACGATTAACAAGCTTTGGAATTCATAGTGATCTTCTGAATTTTGTCAAGGGGCAGCGCCCTTGCGGGGGTTTCCGGGGGCAGCGCCCCTGGAACAAAATTTATTTGTAAGAGGAATTTTGAAGTTCGTTTGTATGGAAATTAGGAAGCGATACCGGAAAGATTTCTGGAGTCAGCTGGTAAGATTTTTTATTGGAACAGACGAAGGAGGGGGCGGATTTGGCAGAAGCACTGCTCTGCGGGACGATTCAGTGGAAACAACGACTTCAATTTCGGGACAGATTCGGCTGGATTCGGTGGAAGTAGCGAATGCAGCAAATAAAAAACAAAAAACCTTCGACTTCGGGATAGATTCAGCGACCTCGACTTAGGGACTGCGGGATGTGTTCGGCGGATGCAGCAAACAGAAAATCTTTCGTGAAATTAGGGCAATGAATAGTTGTTTATCTTAAAATATAGATATATTTTAAATATAAAAAAAAATTCATAAGTATACGGAAATTTAAAAACAATTTGGCGCGCTATTTTGCGCCGTGCACAATGCGCCATGGCTCACATGTGGTGCAAATAGCGCGCGCTATTTTAAACACATGCGCATCGCCATGAACATGGCGCCGTAGGTGCGCCGCGCCGTGCGCCATGGCGCGCGCTATTTTGCGCCATTGACAGCTATGGTCACAAGAGTGTTGGGTTGAGGTTCAGTTTGATTATTTCTGAACTCCTCTTATCAAAATTAATTGATTCTTCTAATTCAACCTGCTCTATAATGGAGGTATCTTATTTAATCATGTTTCACTTATCGTTAAACATTTCAATTTCTTTGAAAATAATTTTTTTTATTCTTATTTTCTTATTCTCATCATCCCAAAATTTGCAGGCGAAGTCATCAATATCATAACCAATAAAAAAGCACTTCTTTGATTTTGGATCAAGTTTGTTTCTTTCAGTATTATCTTCGTGCACATAAGAAAAACAACCAAAACTTTTAAATCTGAGAGACAACATTTTCAAGTCCATGCTTCTTCAAAAGGTCCAGAATCAAAGGCTACAGAAGGGACACAATTGATGAGATATGCTATTGTTTTTATTACATCAGCCCAAAAATACTTTTGGCAGCCATGCAAGTAATCGTATGCTTCTACCCATTTCATTCAAAGTCTTATTCATTCTTTATGTGACTCCATTAGATTGAGTTCTTCTGGTTGTTCTTTCCATACAAATCTCATTAGAAGCCCAATAATTTTTAAACACTATGCAATCATACTCTCCACCATTGTTGGATCATAGTCATATTCATTTTTTCTGTAAGTCCATTATATTGACCACTTTTGACTATTATTTACATACGAATCTCATTAGAAGAAAAATATTTTTTAAACACTCTGCCAATCGTACTCTCCAAATTCAAGGGCTACAATGGGACTCGATTGATGAGATATGTTGTTGTCTTTATTACATCAGCCAAAAAATATTTTTGGCAATCCTGCAACTAATTGTATGCTTCTGTCCATTTCATTCAAAGTCATAGTCATTTGTTTGTATTACTCCAGTATATTGAGTTCTTATGGTTGTTCTTTCCATACGAATTTTATTAGAAGCACAATAATTTTTAAACAATATGTAATCATACTCTCCACCATTGGTGGACCGTAGATAATAAATTTTTTCACAAGTCACATTTTCAACTTACAATGCTATTAAACACATCATATTTATTTTTAATAAACTAAATACATACCTTTCAGGTGAAGTCGTCTATGTACATGCTACAATACAAAGAGCTTCCTAGCGATGGGAAGGGAGATGGACCATAATATTCTCAATTCTTCACAGGAAACAAAGCACCAAAGCCACGGAAAAGCCACCAACAGCCACGGGATAACAGCCCAGGCGGAACCCGAAGAGGCAACCGCAAAAACCAAGGAGGTCTGCACGGAACCAAGGCACCAAGGCATAGGAAAACCACCCAGCATAGCCAACCGTGGGAACCAAGGAGCCAAGGCACGGGAACCCATGGGACAACTCAAAATTTTAAGAAGAAGAGGGGAGGAGAAGAGACAGGATTAATGAGCTACCAATAAATTAATAAATGAACTAAAAACATAGCTCATAATGAGCTAAATCTTAGTTCAATAACTGAAATAAAAACCAGCTCATAATGAGCTAAATTTCAGCTCAAAAATTAATGAGCTAGCAAGCTCAAGGGAAGTCAAAAATCCAAATTTTTGGATAATTTCCAAAAACATTATTTTGTGGTTGTTTACCCCCCCCCCCCCCCCCCCCCTTCTTGCCTACATCACCTATTGCAAAAATAAGGGCTGAAAGTGAAAAAGAAAACATTGTTATTGTTGTTATTAAAGTAATTTCTTCTCACTTGACATCTTCCTCTCTTCTCTCTTCTACTGCAAAAACTTCTTCCGTCTATAGCTAAAAGCATAATTTCACTATCTCTTTCTTCCCCTTATTCCTATTTGCTTGTGGTTGTAAGATTTTCATAGTACATTGGAACCTTCACCTCATATAGAGCTTAAAGCTGGTAGGTAGCTAGCTTTAATTTATTTAGGTTGATGGTAGTAGGTAGGAAACTATTATGAGTTAGGTAGAGAGAGCTTAACCTCGTGCCTTAACACATCATCGCATTAATTTCATTTATTCAATTGTTATCAAAGGAAAAAAGGCAAAACTACAGGAGACATTTTATCCCTCTTAAATAAAACACATTTCTCGCATTTTTTAAAGAAAGTTTCAAGAACAAAAAAATCACTTTCATTCAATTTCAACCAAACAAACTCTTGAACTCACTTTTGTCAGTGAGATCAAATCCCTTCGAAACTATTGCAATGAAGCAAAACAATCCTTATGCGCAAATGCAATTAAATTTCCACTTCATTGGTGAATCCAGGTGCCAATGTGATGGTTATAAGAGCCCAAAAAATCAATTTTAGATTGGTTACAAGATAAAGAACCATCAAAGTGAAAAAGGTTAAAAGCAAAAGGTACTGATGAAAGAAAAATCAAGGCTAGAAAAATAAGAGGACTTTCTGCACACAGTGCTAGCTTTTTGACCATACCAACACCAAGTATTGGAAGCTCCACCTAAAATTGAGGTTAAAAGACGGAGGAAAGACAAAGCTGATAGTAACCAACCCTCATAACCTTTCAAAGTAATAGCATAATTGTTTATTATACAAAACAGCAGATAAGGCCTCCAAATAGTATTTACAGCACTGTAAACAGACAAAACAGCAAGAGCAAATGATTGGACAGCAAGAATATCAGTGAATGCAGCCTGCACAATAGCAAGGACATGCCAATAAGCAGTCCAAAAAATGGGGATAGCTAAACTATGCTCCTATAGCCCCTTTGGCAGCAAGATAAGGTCAAGGAAGAGCTTTTCATGATGAAAATATAAGCCAAGATGACCATAAATTCTTCTATCTTCGATACAAAAAGTCCAGGAACTTAATTCAAAGGAATTGGTTGGCATGTCGAATTTGGATACCACACTCCATCTACATCATTATTCCTTAGTGCAGTTAAACAAGGAAATGGAGCAGAATATGAATTGATAACGCACCTTCAAAGTTCTTAATCACAGAAGAATATATCGATGAAGTCAGCTAAGAAGCTGTAGTACCCAAAAATATATAAAGGTAAATGACAATTTCTCCTAAAATTTTATACCCCATTTTTCCCATATCCTGAAAATGACCAAAAGCCTTTCTAAGAAAATACTATTTTACAATGATCAACTTCATATATGTGTGTAAATATTAGCAACTTCTGGCAAAATATACTTTTTGTGGCATGCAACATATGATTTGAAATGGGACGATGGTGATGAATTTAAAGGTTATTAAAGTTAATTAAATAATTATAAAGTACCGAAGATATTAACACTCCATTATCTTTTTCCATTTCCGTAACCCTTCTTTTTTTTTTTTTTTTTGAATAAAGGATGCAACTTGCATTAAAGAAAACAAGAGAAATTACAAAGGCTACTAAAGGAAAACTCCATGAAAGTCCTTCCTAAACAAGTGTAAAAAACTTGTTGGAAGTTCTGTTTCAACAAAAGAGTCCCAAAAAAAATCTCCTAACAGAGCAAGTTTAGCACAAAAATCTGCTGTTTTATTACAATCTCTAGGAGCAAAGACAAAAATGATATTATTGAAAACTTGTAAGAATGAGAGATCCGGTTTCATACCTTTATTGCTCTTCATGTTTATTGACTCTTGGAGCATCTTTATGATATTCACATTGTCTCCTTCAATGATTATTCCTTTGAATTCACAAAGCCAATCTTGAATATAATTTCCAAATGTAAGAATTGCTTTGAGTTCTAGATAAGCAATGTCCCAATGAAGCAAATTTCATCCATAAGCACATATCATTCTACCTTTGCAATCTCTTAGCAGTCCTGCTATTCCAGCCATATTAGATTTAGATAGTGCCGCATCTACATTCGGCTTAATCCAACCTTCGGGAGGGGGAGACCAAGATTTGGGCAGCAAATGCTGGTTGGTGTTCCAATTCTTCTCGATTGGAGCTGACTGAAGGTAAGATACATGAGAAATAATCTCTGCTGCAGTGTAAGCAATGGGAAGTTCTGAATTTCCATGTTTTCCCATGTTCCGTGATCTCTAACTGAAGTAAACAGTCATTGCATAAGTTTTTGCAATGCCATTGTCAGCTTTATGTTTAAGTTCTTTAATACAATCATTTAGATTTTGGAAAGATGGGACATTGAATCCCCATTGTCTCAGTTTTTGTATTATTTCAATCAGTTTGCTGCACTTTGGGGTAACATGTTCTATATCTTCAATATCTTGACATCCTCTAGGACAAACAGAGGTGCTAGCTAGTCTTCTATGACATAACCAGTCATTTGTTGGCAATGCATCATTAAACGCTCTCCACCAGAAAAGAGAAGCTCTTTGGTTCAATTTAAGTTTTTTCAGCCAAGTATGTTTGCTGAAATTACTGTTATGATTTAAACTGTTAGCTTCAGAACATAAGGCTGAGATAGTTTTCCAAGTATTGATACAGATCAATTCAATCTTGTATTCTCTGCTATTCTCCCCTTTATCCATTTGTTGAAGATTTATCATATTTTTAGAGGAAAATTCAAACATTTTCTCTAAATTCTAGTTACCACCATGATCCATAAGGAAAGACACTTTTTTATCGGAAATATCTGCAGTGTTGCACGTTGCAGGCCAAGTGTTTAGACATCTATCTAAAATCCAATTGTCAGCAGTAATATTTATACTTTCACCATTATTTACTTTCCATCTAACAATTGGTTTTAGATAATTGATTCCATCTTTGATGATTTTCCAAGATGATGATGCACCTCTCTTCATTCCTTCTTCCCAGATTTTTTCACCATATTTTCTTTTGAGAATTTTATTTAGCAGAGAATTTTTTTATTGTAAATACATCCAAGCCAATCTCGATCTTAAAGGTCCCTGTCTTTCCGAAGCTCCATGGATGCCAAACCCACCTAAACTGGTGGATAGGGCAAAGAGTGGTCCAAGCAATGTAATGCATTCCTTGGTTGCCATTTTCTTTGCGCCACAAAAAATTCCTACATATTTTGTCAATTTTCATCAAAATGCTTTTAGGAATGAGAGAGTGAGCTACCTGATAAGAGATCATGTTTGAGTAAGCTATTTTGATAAGGAGAATTCTACCAGCCAGTGACAACCATCTTACTCCCCAAGAGTTAAGTCTGCTCATAGCTTTATCAATGGTGTGATGTTTTTGTCTTCGGCCTTAAATCTCCTTAAAGCCAATTTGATTCTCAGGTAGTTGAGTTCCTTGACTTCTTTAAAGCCCATAATTTTGTTAAGTTTGCTTCTTCTTTTTTTGGAGACTTTTTTGCCATATAAAATCATGGATTTCTAGGAGTTAATAGCTTGTCCAGTCCATCCACAATAGTTTTTGAGAATTTTCTTCAAAGTTCTAACATTTCTACTATAGGCTTCTGATACAATCAGAACATCATCCGCAAACAGCAAATGTGTTATCTTCTCTACATTCGTGGCTAATCTCATCCCAAGTTGAACATTGTTTCCATGGAGAGCTTTTGAGAGGAGATCGGAGCATAAAATAAATAAACTCGGTGACAGAGGACAACCCTGTTTGAAGCCGCACTGAGCATTGATCCATTTAGTTCTTCTACCATTAATCACTATGGAGAATTTCGGATTTGAGACACATTGCATTATCAAATGTATCATTCTCTCAGGAAAACCTGTAAGCTTCATAACTTGGTTTAGAGTTTCCCAACACATACTATCATAGGCTTGCTCCATGTCAGGCTTCAAAAGAAAGTATCCAAGCTTAGCCACCGAAGATTTCATCTTGCTAATGATCTCTTGAGCAATGAGGCAGTTATCCGAAATGCTCCTGCCTGGAACAAAAGCTCCTTGGTATTCTGATATGACTTTTGGAAGGCAGTTTTTAAATCTATTAAGGATCATAACTGTTGCCAACTTATAGAACGTTTGGCAGAGACAAATTGGTCTGAATTTGGAACATTCTTTGGCATTTTGTATTTTCGGAATCAATACAACTACAGTCTCCTTCCATTGCTCGGGCATCCTTCCTGTTTTGAAAAAAATCATCAATTGCATTCCAAGTAGCTTCCTCTACAATATTCCAGTAATTCTTAAAAAAACAGGCGTTGGCAACATCAGCTCCTGGGGATCTATTGTTGTCAATGCTTTTTAACGTCACTTTCAATTCTTCTTTGGTGAAGTCAGATTTCAATATTTTGGCCATGTCTTCATGAATGCATTCAGAAATTTTCAAATTTGGCCAATCCTTCAATTACAGCTACATTTGCTCCATTTGTTTAAGAAGAATCTCTCCATAATCTCATGGATAGATTCTTCATTTGATTCCAACGATCCATCCTCCCGAGCAATTTGCAATATTTGGTTGCTTCTCTTCTTAGCTGTTGCATAAGTGTGGTAGTATCTAGTGTTCTTTTCACCTTCTTCCATCCACTGACACTTTGATCTTTGTCTCCACCATGTAGAAATTCTAGTCAAATTTGAATTAAATTCAATAACCTTACTTCTAAGGATAATAAGGTTCTCCTGCCTCAAACCTCCATTTCTAGCTTCTCTATTTTGCAACTGCAAGATCTCATTCTTTAGAGCTTGTATCTTCAAGTTCAGTTCTTTCAACTTGTTTTTGCTCAAAAAAAAAAAGAAGGTTTTTGAGAGACCTTTTAATTTTTCTTTGTAGAATTTCATTTGCACTACCAAAGTCATTTTTCCTCTAGGATTTAGCTATGATGCCTTTAGCTGCCTCATACGAACACCACATGTTCTCAAATCTGATCTCTCTATTGTTATGTAGTTTTTTATTTTCAATCTAGAGCAGAATTGGACAGTGGTCCGAAGATATTCTAGGAAGGTGCTTGACAACTGCATTTGAGAATTCCATAAGAGATTTAGAATTTAACCATACTCTGTCCAACCTCTCCTAAATTCTTGCTAGGCCACCTTTGTTGTTGCACCAAGTGTAGTTGGGACCATTAAAACCAATGTCATGGTAATCATTATTTGTCATGGACTCCTTCATTTCTTGCGGGCCTTGAGAGAAAACAAAATTTTTCCCTCCAATCTTCTCATTGCTGTTCAAAAGACAGTTGAAGTCACCTCCAACTATACACGGCTCTTCACAGTTCATGTTGTCTTCTATCAACTTCCAAAGTTTTCTTCTTTCATACAAGTTTTTGTTGCCATAGACAATGTAAACTTTGGCCATATTACCTTTGGGAGTTATAAGTTTGCCTATAATACATTGATTAGAAGAATCAGTGATCTTGAACGAAGTCGTTCTATATTTCCAAAGTGCTAGGATTCCACCTGAGGTTCCTGAACCCGCCACATGGTGAAACTCCCAATCATTCCCTACCAATTTCCTGACATCTTCTCTTCCCAAATTTTTCATTTTAGTTTCTATCAAACCAACGAAAAAACAGACCATTTTCTCCAATCAGATTTCTTAAGTAGTGGGAGGCTTCTTTTTTTTTTGCTCCCCTACAATTCCAGAACATAATTGAAGACATTAAATGGGATGTGGGGTTAAGGCCCCAACCTTCTCTACTCCTCCATCACTTTTCCTCGTTCTATGCTTCCCTTTTATAGGCCATAGTATTTTCATTTCCTTAGCTAGTTTGGTTTTGCCGCTAGACACCTTAGAGATAATATTGTTGTTTTCCACCTGCTCCTTGGATGTGGGATTTTTGATTTCCAGTACAGCCTTCTTGGCTAGTTTATGAATGTCATTATGCTCATCTTGGATCTCAGCCTTTTCAATCAATAAATTCATTGGTTGATCTTCAGCATTTTCTTCCATAATTTCAAAAGGATTACTTATGAAAGTAATTTCCTGTTCTGTTTTGTTTTCAAACAGAGCCTGTGAAGTTTCTGCCATTTTGCCTTCCATGTATTTTTGATCAGATTTAGATGATTCAATCCGATCCAACTCTATGCCTTTCACATTATCATTGATAATTTCTCCTTCTTCTATTAAAAGATTGTCATGAGCTAAATGCGTCTCCTTCATCTTAATGCTTTGATGTTTTGTATTTTCCAAATTCACAGGCTTTGATGTAGCTCTCCATATGTTTTTGTGCGGAACATTCCTTGTAAATGTCTTTCTGGCCATCTCCTTATTATAAACAAAATTTTGCTTCTTCCTATTGTTGTTCACCAGCACCCAAGGGCCGTAAACATTTCTTTCTTCATCAGCCTTTATCTTCTTTGTAGCATCAGAGAGAGAAAGTTTCAAAATTCTGTTTTCGCGGGTTTTCGGCCGGCGATCTAGCGGCCGGAAAATCCATGGCGGCGGATGTTCGTCGTTCGTCGATGGACAACATGGAACAGAGGGAAGAAGATACGAGAATGATGATGGAGATTGTTGAAGGAAAAGCTTTTGAAGGGCAATCAAATTCAAGGAGATCAAGGCTGTGCAATTAAATAAGGAAGCTGAAATCAAGAACGCTAATTTGCTTGGAAAGTCTCTAGTATGCAGAGTGTTTGATAAAGATATACAACCTCAGGTTGTATCATGGGAACTTAGAAGACAATGGGCTTAGTATGATAAATTCCATTTCACCACTCTAGGAATGGATGGTTTCTTTGCTCATTCAAATCCATTGAAGCAATGGAAGGAGTCCTGACGGGAGGACCATGGTTCGTGAATGAACACATAATTGGTATGGAACGTTGGACACCAGAATTCTCTTCTTCATCTATGAAAGGGCTTACATCGCCCATTTGGATACGAATGCCTCATCTATCGTTGCAATGCTGGGATGAAAACAATATTGCTAGAATTGCTTCAAGAGTGGGGACACCATTAATGTTAGATGGCAATATGTTCCAATGGGGAAGAAGAGAATTTGCCAGAGTATGCGTCTGAATAAAGCTTGATCAGAAACTACCAGTAGGAGTTTGGGTGGAAAGCATGGGAGGAAGATTCTTCCAAAAAACTTGAATATGAAAGAATATCAAATTTCTGTTTTAATTGTGGAAAAATCGGACATGTTAAAGAAGAATCAGTTGAAAACATGAATTCTGCTGATGAAATCTCTCCCTTAAGGTAGAATACAGAGGCATATGTAGGGCTGGAGCAGAAAAGAGTAAGGGAGAGAAGAAAAGAGAATGAAAATAAGAGAAGAAAACTAGGAAGGAAGCTAGGGCTTAAGGTAAGAAATCCAAATTTTCATGCTACTTCCGAATTGGGCTTGGAATCAAGCAGATAGGCTAGGCTTCGGGCATGAATGAGAAAAAAAAAATTCAAGGAAAAAATGGTCATGTTGAAGTTATTTTGTATTAGGATAAGTTATCAATTTTGTTTAGAATGGAATTAGGAAAATTGATATTTTTAGATTATTTACAAAAAAATCAAAATTTCGGGGAGATGATAAGAAGAAAATGTAAGGAAAGTAATTTTATATCAACAATTGACTAACATAGTACATTAAATGATTTGACATTTCATAAATATACTTCATTATTTTATAAATATTCATGTTCACTACTTATAATCAAGTATTGCACTTATCAAATCATCAAAGTAAATTTTGGCTTGAAAGTTACACTAAGCTAGCTATATTTATGAATAAAAATACCCATATTAATTTATATGATCAGCATAGCATGTTATATTCTTTTATCGTGCATTTCAACATTGTATTAGAATAGTTTATGCAATTGAATGTATGGCTTATTAGATATTATAATCGTGATTTTAGGGGAAAATAAGGTGGGGTAGTACCGTAGTAGACATGTGACTAACTTTTCCCATACCATAGTATTTTTAGGTGTGTCATTTTGGATGTATTATAGAAAAAATATATATTATGTAAATTAAAGACTATTGATACATATAAATTCTATATTAAGTTTATTTAAAAGCTCTATGGTCCATTTAATGATTTTATTTATGCACAGTTCCATATGAATGCTCATGATGGATCTATTAAGTAATGAAGTGTCATATGTTGTGACAATCAAGAATAAGTAATTTTTCACTCATTTGATCCCAATTAGTAAAATTAGAATGTGTTGGTGAGAAATATATTTGATTGAATAGCCAGCCCTATTGCATCTCATGATTGATTGGAGAGGGTCAAAATGAGACGTGATAGAAGTTGTGCCTCTGGATGTACACCACATGAACTTTCATGATACACACCACTGAGAGTGTGATACTAACCACTATCAATGATACTAATCATTCAAATTGATAAGAGATAACATACCCCACACTGCTTCAAGACCCCTCCTCTCTTCTATCATATTCTTGTCTCCCTCAATCAAGTCACCAATCAAGATTTTGCATTGTTTCTCGCAAATGAAATGACAATAGGTAGGACTGCTTTAGTTTCCTTGATGCTTGACCATTTGAGATGCCATTTAAACTTTTTTTATGTGCCAACAAACATTAAGAGACTAATATTTTGACATTTCCTGCATAAATTTCCAATTGTCTATCTAGATGACATTTTGGCATGCAGTAAGAGCTGAATGGAGCATTTTTTCATACCATAAATAGATTTTTATGCTTCTAGAAGAAGCCAAACATATACTTAAGCTCACTAAGTATAAGTTTAGCAACCTCAAAATTGTCTACCTCAATTTCATTGTTAAGTGAAGTTTTACAACTAAATATAAACAAGATCATGCCATTTCATAACTGGCTTACCCTACAGAATTTCAGAAATAAGGAGCTTCATGATGCCAAGAATACATGATGAAGTTTATCCACCACTTCTCAAAGCTGGCCACCCCTAGCATGTACTTACAGGTATTAGTTTACCATTTCAATGGGGTGGATGGAAAAGTACATTTTATAGTTGTTAAGAAAGACCATTAAGACACCAATTCATGCTCTTCCCAACAAAAAACGTTCATTGTGGTAGGAGACAAGCGCATCAAAATATGTTATTAGTGTCATACAAGATGGACAACCTGTGGTCTATATTCAAAGGTGATGCAATGTGCCCTCAGAAACTATCCAACATATAACAATAAGCTCTTTGCCTTGCATTAGCCAATGAAGCATTGGAAGCATTACTCATTAGAGAAGTAGACAGTTTTGTATGTCAATCACCAACTACTTAAGTACATGCAAACTAAGTCCAAACTACAATAAGCCAAACACAAAGTGAATGTCATATCTATAGCATTTCAATTTGATGGTCAAGTACAGGAAGCGCACAATAAGTTGGCCAATATGTTGTCCCATCCAATTACTAGTGTATCCATAGCATTATTTTTTACCATTTGAGTGTTACAAATTCATCATAAAAAAAGTATAGTGGGATGTGCACAAGAGATCCAAACTTCTAGGATGTGTGAGAAGCTCATAAACTAGCATGACATTCAGATGAAGGTATCACACGGCTATCAAATGCAACTAAGGGGCTCTCATAACCCCAAAAGAGTTATGGAAAACATAAGTTTTGTGCCATCGATATCAATGGTTGATATTGTTGGATAAAACGCTTATAATTACAAGGAAGGTACATTGTATTATCAAGATCAGTTGTCAGGCCCCAGAGACTGACCATTTGCCTTGGATAAAAGATGTGCATACTTCAAAGAGTAATAGAATACTTCAGTATAAAAATGACACATCAAAATCTGACGCAAAACTTCATTGGTCGAAGAAGAACTTAGATGTGAAAATTTTTTTGAAGGTATGTTTATTCTACAACACATCATAGCCTATAAACTTGAATATGGGTTTGTGCACGGCCTTGCCATTACCTAATTGATCTTATAAGTCCACTTTGATGGATTTCTTAAGAGGATTATAATAAATTAATTATTTATTTGTTCTAGTGAATCGTGTCATAAATATTTTATCTAATTTTGTGTCAGAAAATCATAGAAGATGTTTAAATATTTTTTTTAGCATTGTTGGATGTAACTTAGGGTTACTTTCATCTATAATTTCTAATAGGGACAAAATTTCTCGGAACAATTTAGAAGGTCCTTTGGCGTTTCATAAATACCAAGCTGAAGTGAAGCGTAACTTTTCGTTCATAGCCAAATGGGCAAGCATAGGCAGTGAATCAGACAATGGCTCACATGCTGAGATGATATAATTCACAGCATATAAAGATTTAAGATGGACTCCCACAAATGCATTTTTCCATTAACTAAGTCATTCATGGGCAGGGGCGGAGGCAGGGTGGGGGCACTGGGCGGAATATTTTTTTTCTGGTAACTTTTTCATATGCAAGCCCGTTGAGTTCTCTCATCCATTAATCTCTCTCTCTCTCTCTCTCTCTCTCTCTCTCTCCTCACTTCTGTGGACCACTCCCTTACATACAAAAAGCCTAGAACTGTATAAACCAATGAATTTTTTTAGTATTTTTTTATCATTCTTTTTTCAAAAAAATATTTCAATTTTTTTTTTTAGGATTCTATTTTAACTCATGAAATTAAATTAAATTTAAAAAATGAATAGTAAAATTTTATTTGAGTTAAAATAATTTTATAAATTTAAATGAAAATTTTCATATAGTTTATGTTATTTTTTTCACTTGAGCAAATTTTAATTTTTTCTATGAAAAATATTTCAATTTGTCTAATCATTTTTTAATTATTTATTGATTATCATTCAAATGATATGGATATAGTGAGAAGAATATACTTATTAAGAGGGCATTATCAGCCTCCATATTATAAATTCCTATAAGCACAAGTTGGAAATAAATTACTTTGATTTAAAACCAACGATGCCGGTCCCAAATTTTTTTTAATATTTACTCCATCTATATTAAATCTATGATATATATACAAAATTATTATTTTAGCCGTGCAAAAATTGCACGTTGACCGCTATGAGAAAGAGCATAATAAAAATCTAACCCTCTATTTCACAACTAAAGCTTCGTCTGGGATGTCTTTCTTGATGCTTATTAAAAAAAATGTACAAAAAATTGAATTTTTATACTATAAAACTATTTTAAAAACTAAAAGAATAATATATTTAATAGCATTGACAATGAATTGACTGTACAATGAAACTAATGATTAAAAAAAAAACGTCAATGCCGGTTTCAAGCCAGGACGAAAAAAAAGTTTAGGATTCTTTTTTACATCAATGATTTGTGCCCCCACATCATAAAATTCCTGGCTTCGCCCCTGTTCATGGGTCAACATCAAGGTCAGCTTCTTAGGTGTGCTTGGAGTACATGCCAAAAATCCTAACAACTCTTGAACTAGAGTTTTCAATTGGTATTAAGGAGGATTGTAATGGTGAAGAGTAAGAGCTAGAACAAGCACAAAGATTCTTAAAAGGAATTTGAAAGATCCATCAGGAGAATTTTTGTTATTCTCAAATGGATTGCATATTTTATGATTGAGCACGGTATAGGAATAATGATATATTACCCCGAAGGATAAAAATATCACTTCCTTATGGACTCAATGATAAAATTTATAATTTTAACAGAGATTCAACCATTCAATATTTTGGTCGAATGGGGTTTATTTATTTCTAGGGTAAAGACGTCCCATAGGGGCAAGCCTCTATGGTTAATTACATCCCAAGGTTTAACTTGAGAAGACTTTTGATTAAACTAGTGGTTTTCTTGTTTTAGAAGTCATTTAAATGGTGGCTAAATTTGATTTTTGAAATCCATGAAAGTCTTGTTTAAAGGGTTTTAGCCTTTAAGAATTTCAAAGATGAGATGATCAATGTATAATTGGATTTGAAATGAGGGCCAAGGAGGTGAAGTAGGAACACTTGATTCTGAGGGAAACTCAGAGGTGCTCAAACTATCCTATGTTGGGCTTTATATTTTAGAAATCCAAGTTTTGTTTAAGTTGATCATTTTGTTTAGAAGGTTGGGGTTTACATTCTAACAACACTTGTTGGAGGAATTGTCCGGAAGGTGAGGACTTATAGGGTGATTTGGAATCAACCAATGCCTCGAATCCTAAAACTAAGGTGAGGACTATCGAAAGGTAATGCCTCGAACCTAATTCTAACAAAATGCAAAAGGACTTACAAATTACACCCCACATGAGACATAATCTGGCCGACCTCTGGATTTACTGTCCTGCCTAGAAAGGACTACCAGCTAGACCCACCTAATCAATTTTAAAACCATGTCGTCTGATCTTAATGCAAATGTTGAGTGGATGACTGTTTTCATTTAGAAAATAGGACTTATAGCTTAGCTTTGAGGCCAAAATGCCTATGCATGTAGGGTATGCAGAATGTAGACTCACAAATGCAAACTTTTTGTCATCTGGTCCTTAAGTGAGGGCTTTTCTACATGAGACATTTTTTTAGGCTATGTATGTTTATTTTAATTTTTGAAAACATGGCTCCTTAAAGGGAGCCATGCAAATTTTCTTGTTAGAAAATATGAAGCCTAGATTGATTTTAGGTTTCTTACAATTTAAAGGGGTAAAAAAATTATTTTATCCTGAGAGCCTATCATATCACAAGTCCATGCCACATCCAAATAAACAAGAGAAGAAACTTAGGAAAGACATGTTATTCTATTGCACACCTAGTAAACAAACAACACATGCTTGTATATAAATCAAAATAGAAGTGCAAGTAATCTCCCTGTTATTACAAACATGTTTGACAACTGAGTTTCCTGACATTATACAACCCAGTTAAATTTACAGACTCTACTTGTGAGGGTCTTCAAGCTTTAACTTTTCAGTGGACCTTTAGGCTTCACCTCCAAGGGAGTACATCCTTCTTTAATCCACATTTCCTTCTAGTCCAAACCCCATAAGTTTTACATCATAGATCTAATGAAATACATGATATGAAATGAAAAAGACTCAAGCATGCAAAATAGAGTTAGAAGGCAATTTATATAATAATCACATAGCATCCCAAAATTGGCCTAGCACTTAGAGTGCTAAACACCTGCTTCTACCCTATTGGTCATGTTATTTTGGGGTTTTAAGCAGCGCATGCAAGCAAACAACATTATGATAATCACGATTTATTTTACCCCCTCTCTTAGATATGGCCACCTGCACAAAAAATATGTATATATTTCTATGCTAACCACTTAAGGGCAAGTGCCCACAATGCAGACAATCCAAAAAGGCATTCACACCAAATCATCAATCACATGCACACACACAGAAAAATCATAATCCTAGTATGCCTAGGGGGTTGTGCACCTAAGTGTGTGAGGCTTGTGTGGTATGTCACACTAAAGGTCCTCTTAGAATTTGGATCTAAGGAGCAAGTTTTCAAAATGTAGCTTTTGAGCTCAATGTTGGAGGGATTCCCTCCTAGCTTTTGGAGCAAGAAAAGGAATGAATATTTCCTTTATCTTTGAGGCTAAAAAAAGGGGAGAAAGGGAATTCAACACATAGCTTTTGGGCTATATGTTGAAGAATTATCTTTAGCTTTGGAGCTAAGAAGAGAAAGTAGAAATCCAACATTTAGCTTTTGGGCTAAATGTTGGAGAACTCTCTAGCTTTTAGAGCTAAAGAGAGGGAAAATTTCCTACAATTTGGAAGTTGTAAGAGAGTTAAAGAAATATACAACATATGGGTTGCAAATCCATGAATGTCTTTGAACACTTTGATGTTCAAAGAGAGGGTTGCACCCTTCCAACTTGAGTTGGAAGGATGGAAGGAGATAGGACTTTGAATCCTATGTTAGGAATGAAGCTATTTGTGATTTTGGTTTAACAAATAGGTTGGATTTGGAACAAGATTGAATGACTCAACATGGGTTGAGTGAAAGAGAGCTTCAATACAACTTTTGAGTTGTAGGAAGGTGGGAATTTCTCTACAATTTTGGGTTTGTAGAGAAGAAAGAAATGATAAAATGCAACTTTCAAGTTGCAAGGTAGAAAGATTTCTTTTAACATTTTAGTGTTAAAAAAGAAAGGGGCATTCACCCATCTAACTTGAGTTAATGGGATGAGAAGGATCTCTACAATCCTTTTGAGTTGTAGAAAGAGAAAAGAAGATGCAACTTATGGGTTGCAAACTTCTGAATGCCCTCTAAACATTTGGTGTTCAAAGGGAGGGGTACACTCTCCAAACTTGGGTTTAGGAGAGTGGAACGAAAGAAAATGAAATGCAACTCGGGTCGCAATCTCTTAAAAGTTCTTTGAACATTTAATCATTCAAAGAAGAATGTACACTCTTCTAATTTAAATTAGGAGAATGAAAGCACATTCCTACAATATTTGAGTTGTAGAAAGGTAGAGACAACAAGCAACTTATGAGTTGCAAGTTGAAGGGCAATCCCTTGAGTGTTTGATATTCAAGTGGAAGATATAAATTCTCCCAATATTGAGTTTGGGAGGGTGAAAGAAGGTTTACAAGTTCTCCTACAATCTTGACTCATAAGAGGTGATGATTAAAATGCAACATAAAAGTTGCCAATTGAAGATGCACTTTAGACATTTGGTGTCCAAAGAGAAGTTATCATCCATTTAATTTGGGCTAAGTGAATGGAGAAAGGGGACTTAGATTTAAATTCCAAACCTAAAGGATTCATTGATTTTGTGTTCCAACGAATGAGTGATTTGATAAACTCCTTACAACTTTAGAGTTGAAGGAGGGAGATGTAACTATTGGAGTTACAAAATATCATGAATGCTCTTTGAATATTTGGTGTTCAAAGAGAGATGATCATTCACTTAATTTAGGTTAAGTGAATGGAGAGGCAAGACTAGGATTTATGTCCTAAGTTTAAGCAGGATGTTCAATTGTTAAACTTAGGTTCAAACAAATTGAAAGAAAGAACTTAGTATTTGGTTCTAAGTTTAATAACCCCATGTAATAGTAAGTAGAAGTTTAAGAGAAACTTCAAATTACTATACATGAAGGAAGAAGTGACATTTGTTTGTTGAATTTGCGTTTCGACAAACAAAGAAAGGGAAATAACCTAGGATTTGGTCCTAAAGTAAGGACTCATGCAATGATATATTTAAAGGCTTAAGGAGCCTTAGAATATCTTGCAATGAGAAGGGACTTGTCGTTTTTATGTTCCAAAAACGAAGATAGGAGAACTTGGGATTTGGTTCCAAGTTCCCAATAACTCATGCATTCCAACACTTGGAGCTTTGAGATCCCTCCATGCATTGTACATGGGAGAGGATGGTTCATTTGTTAATTTCATATCTTAACAAAGAAATGATTAGACTTAGGATCTCGTCCTAAGGTCTAACAACCATGTAATGATATTCATTGGAGCCCTTGGAGACACCAAGTTATCATACATGAGGGGGATGTGTGTTGGTTTTGTGCTCCAACAAACAAGGTGGGAGAACTTGGAAGTTGGTTCTAAGTTCCCCCAAGTCATGGAAAGATGTGTTTGGAGCTAAAAGGGAGCCCCAAACATCATGAATAATAGGCCCAATATGTAGTTTTGGGACTACAAATTGGTAAGGTCATCTACCTAAATAGGTTAGGCAAATGAGATAGGCTAGATTTAGAATCCTAAGCCTAAGGAAGATATTCTTTCGTTGATTTTTGTGTCTCAAACGAATGAAAGAGGCAGCTTAGATTTTGGCTCTATGCTCTAAGATTTTCATATAATAATAAGTTGGAATTTTAGAGAATTCCAAATCATTATATATGAGAGGAGAAATGTTCATTTGCTAACTTTGTGTTGTTAGCAAATGAAATGGAGACTTAAGATTTGTTTCCTAAAATCTTCATGATTCATGTAAGGGAACATTTAGAGCTTGGGGAGACTCCAAAACGCTACACATAGAGGTAGTGTTTTGTTGGTTAGGTGCTCCACAAACAAAGAAAGAGGGCTTGAAAGTTTGGCTTCAAGCTCAAGTGATCCATATAATGGGCATTTGGAGCTTAGAGAGGTTCCAAAATGTTCCACATAGAGATACGTATATTTGTTGATTTTGGGTCTCAACAAATAAGGTAGAAAGACTTAGAACTTAATTCCAAGCTAAAAGTTATCATGTCATGATAGCTTCCCAAAACCTTGGAGGGTGCTTCAGATTATCATGCATGAACGACGATGGACAAATACTTGTTGATTTTGTATCAACAAACAAAATGCCACGAATTTAGGATTTTGATCCTAAGTCAAGATGATTCATGCAATGAAGTGTTTGAAGCCTTGAGGCGATTTGGAGTTGTATGGGAAAAGGAAGGTTCTACTAGAGAACTATCAATACATTGAGACGATCCCTAAACATTTTGGCATGATTTAAGAGGTTGGATAGGATGGACTTGCTCCTACAACCTTTTTGAAAAGACAACACATGGCGTCATCTAAGGAACCTAAAGACTTAGAATGGAATTGTCATTGGAATCCTAATGGATAGGTTCTAAAAGTTGGTTTGCTACAGTCCAAGGAGGAGCTAGGGGTGAAAGCTTTTGATTCGTCTTCTTAAAAGCCTTACCATGTGCCTACATTATGTGTCGATGCCCTTGACCCGTCAACTTGCAAATTGCACTAAACATGCCTAACAAACTCCAATATGTGATGGGGTGTAGTCTATAAGCTCTTCGAAGCCATAGAACACTTTATCTTTGTTTTGTAAGCATCCATGAGTTTGGTGGACACATTTATGATTTTGCAAATTGTAGGCGTACAAGGACCATAGCCATTAACATAAAGCGAGTATTCAAACAGGCAATATACTCATGCAAAATCAATTTAACATTAAGAAATGAAAGCATGCAAGAAAGAAAAATTCGCTTTAGGATTTTGATCCTAAGTCAAGATGATTCATGCAATGAAGTGTTTGGAGCCTTGAGGTGCTCCAAACTACCATGCATGGGAAAAGGAAGGTTCTATTAGAGAACTCTCAATACATTGAGATGATCCCTAAACCAATTTTGGCATGATTTAAGAGGTTGGATATGATGAACTTGCTCCTACGACCCTTTTTGAAAAGACAACACATGGCGTCATTTAAGGAACCTAAAGACTTAAGATGGAATTGTCATTGGAATCCTAATGGAGATAGGTTCTAAGAGTCGGTTTGCTACAGTCCAAGGAGGACCTAGGGGTGAAAGCTTTTGATTCGTCTTCTCAAAAGCCTTACCATGTGCCTACGTTATGTGTCGATGCCCTTGACCCGTCAACTTGCAAATTGCACTAAACATGCCTAACAACTAACAAACTCCAATATGTGATGGGGTGTAGTCTATAAGCTCTTCGAAGCCATAGAACACTCCATCTTTGCTTTGTAAGCATCTATGAGTTTGGTAGACACATTTATGATTTTTAAAATTGTAGGCGTACAAGGACCATAGCCATTGACATAAAGCGAGTATTCAAACAAGCAATATACTCATGCAAAATCAATTCAACATTAAGAAATGAAAGCATGCAAGAAAGAAAAATTCGCTCCCCCCCCCCCCCCCTAAATTTAGAGAAGTTCAACGATGTTTTCCAATCAACCTATTAGTCGTAGGGTTTGAAACATGAATCAAAAGTGCTCATGGACAATCCCACAACTTCATAAAAATGATTGAAATGCATGTTTGAACATCTAAAGAACTTAGAGGGGATTGTGCATGTCATGACGGTGCAAACCCATTACATGTATACACTAGTTTTGTCATAACATATAAGTTTTAGGGATCTAGTAATGCATACCACACTTAGATAAGAGACTCTACGCTTCTACACTTCATTCGACGTTGAATGAGCCACTAAACCTATGATTTGGTTGTAGGTAAGGGCACTAAACATGACATGAATGTTATTGCATGCAAAAATAAAGACATTGAACGCAAATTAAATGCCCCATCGCCATGCCGCCATCCTTTTAGCTCTCACATGAGAGAAAATCATGGGAAATCACTTGATTTCCATTATTCAAAAATGTGGACAGCAAATGAGAGAATTTGGGAGACCAAAAATCAAAGTTTCTAGGGACCTAGGGCTTGGGGACGTCAACCACACATCAATGGCTAGGGGGCCTTAGGGCTTTTCCTAAGTTTTAGTGTTTTACCTCTCCCGGGTTGTCCTAGCGCTCCTATCCAAGCTCCAATCCAAGCTCTAAGCATTGCCCAAGCCGCTCCGAGGAAGGAAGATCGCTGTCCAAGCTGCTCCGGACGTCGCCGCCGCTGTCCAAGGCGTTCCAAAAGCTCCAAACCGCTGTTTGGAAGGTTTTGAAGCTTTCTCCTGCTGTTTGGAAGCTTACAACAGCTTCCAACTCGCCTCGAGGTCATCGGAAACGAAGAAGAAAGAGGTAGAAGCCTTCCTTCGGAGGAAAAGCCGCACCAGCAAAGATTTAGAGAGAACCGGGGGCTTGAGATAGGACTTACAGGCCGGCGGCTTCAAGAGGTCTGGCGGATGAGTGAGGTAGAGCTCCTAGAAGACCTGGCCGACTATCCATGTGGAGTCGGACTTGGGTTCCGCACGGCCGGGAGGTCGCGAACAGGGGGAGATCGCGCGAACGAGGGCTTCGGCACGGGTAAATGCTCATCCTGGAACCTTTCCTCTTGTTCTCTCTCGCTCTCTCTGGGTCGGGACGGAGAAACAAAAACAACAGGAGAGCCGAATGGCTCTCCCACCCACTCTATTCACTCCCTTAGAGACGCACGAACCGAGCCGAGAGCAGCCCGATACATCCCATCGCTGCCACGTTTCATGAAACGAGAGAAAAAAAAATCTACTCAAGTAGATTTTCTGCCCAATTGATGTGAAATTAGGGGGGATTTGAGGTGAGAACTCAGCCCTAGATCTCACATTTTTTGTTTGAGAACCAAATTCAGCCCAAACTGACTGAATTGGGTTGAAATTGAGTTTGAATCGAACTCGACTTGGATCGATTTGGGTCCGATCGAATTAATTTCATGAAATTGAACTCAAATCGGCGTCGAATTGCGTCGAATTGGGCTCAACGATGTTCGGTTCGAATTGATTCAATTTAAATTTAATTAAATTGGATTTAATTTAATCCAATTAAGGCTTAATTTGGGTCAATTTCGCCTTGACGATGATCGATTGGAACGATCGAGCCTAGTATGGCTCGATCGGGGTCGGGTCGATACAAAAAATATGCGTCAACACCATGAGGTAAAAGAAACCCAGAATAAGTCATTAGAAAACGAGATAGCTATAACGCACACCATGATAAACACAGAATTTGCAAGATCCAACATGATTACACTTTCCAGAAAGTGTTATATGATTTGGTTGCACTTGGGCTTGGATAGATTAAAATGCAATATATGAAAGATCAAGTCTATTCATTCTGGTCCATTCTTTTTTTTTTTCTTTTTTTATATTCTGATCCATTGTTGATTTTGCAAAAGATGCTGAAAATGCATTTTGATAAGATCTTCCTTCCTACATGAGGATCCATTTTATTATCAATGCAAAGAAACTGAAGCTTTTATTAACCAACATTGATGAATGACATAAAAGAAGACAGAAGAGTGAATCCCGCAATTGACAATTGAGGATCCCAACTTTAAACTTGAAGGCCCACTACAAGAGAATTGCATTATGGATATGAAGGCCACCCCGATGTGAAGTGAATTAGAGGAGGCCTCAAGCTCATAAAAAAGGACAACCCCAAAGACAAATCAAATGGTATTAAAAGGATGTTTGACTCTTCCCCTACCCACTTCTACTAAAAAGGGTAAATGAAGGCAAAGGGAAGAACTGTGTCCAAGCAAATCTGCAGTAACAACCGGCACATTCAAGCATGTTAGGAGGAGAATGACAGTGAGTCCATTGGTTTTGTCGGATCCATGGAGGATTGAATTTAGGTTGATTTTTTTCTTCGCCTATTTCTTATACATTCATAGGTTTTATTTAGCCTTTTGATTTGGTCTTCTCTTGTATTTAGGGATGAATTACTTAAAATCTAAAACAGGTGGTTCCAGAAATCAAATTTTAAGTAATTTTTTCCTTTTTGAATTTAGTAAATCGTTAAGATTTTGATTCTCATTTTTATTATAAAAACAAATTTTTTGACTTAATGGAAATCAATGCATTCCAAAATCAAAGATTTCAGGTTACTCTCTCCTTTTCACAAACCCCTCTCTTTTCACTCCTCTTGTCCATTAGCTACAAGGGAGACAGCGCTAGTTCACACCCTCTCCTTTCTCTTTTCCCCTTGGTTTTGGTTATGACCAAAAACCAGCAAAGCTGGAAAAGCTGCCAAGCAAATGGAATACGCTTTGGAAAGTTCCAGTTGACTTTAATCTATCAAGAAACAGTAATTTCACAGATTGTCAGCAAGTTGCAGCTACTTGGACAGTCATTCCAGCAATTGTGGAGAAAGAAGAGGAAACTACATCAGCTTGTCATCTATTCTCTTACAACCACGAATTCGATAATTTAATCAAAATTTTGGTTTGGTAATCCACTAGGACATGGACCAGAATAGAGGGGAGCCAAAGATCAGTAAGGAAAAATGTGGCCTTAGGTACTTAAAAATTAGCACAAAAAAGACCTTCCTCTCAATATTATCTCGGACCATACATGCGTCATGCTTGGGACTCTTCTTTCTATATATTCCTATTAAATAAAATCAGAGCTAATGAAATATGATTCAATCTTGTGGCCTTACATTGCCCGTACACTATGTACATCTTGAGCACATCGCATGAAAAAAAGATCTTTTTCCGGAAGAGTTAACATTTCACATCATACGTCCATGTTGAAAAACTTATTGAGGGAAAGATTTTTTTGAATTTAACAAAATAATATGACTTTTTTTATTTCCAGCTAGCAATGAGTAAGTTCTTCACTAAATGTTTTTCCATTTGTATGGGCTGCATTAAATATCTTTTTATGCCAGCTAAATAGCATGCTTGTGCTTGGAAAGATAATAATTATGGACTAAATGTTAATCAGCCAAAATGATTTTAGTTACTACAGCTTGTAACATGAATTTATGGCAAAAAGATTAGTACAGCTACTGCAAATAGTCATATGTTGATGATTATAATGGCTCCCTCTAGAGGATAGAGAAAATCATTTGAAACTAAACCAATTGTACAAATTTATAATACCTTCTGTTATAATCATGAAAGTAAGAACCCATAGAGCAACTACACAACCCTTAAGTTGATGTTCCACTCTTACCACAAATTCTAAGAGTTGCCGATCCTTCATTGCCCTAAGCTCTGCAATATCCCACAACCCTTTTTCAGCCAGCTTTTTGAGTGAACTGCAGATAGGAAAAATATCCGTATTATGAAAACTCAATGAATTAATGATCTAAATAAACTTTACTAAAAGAATGAATTCAGACCTCTCCTTGTATAACCGTTGCACATCTGGAAATTCCTCCTTGAGATTGTTCCTTTTTATTACATCATAAGCATTCTTAAGCATTTTCATTTCAACATACTTTTGAACTAGAAGACATAGCATTGGCTTCCCCATGAACACAGCCCACTTCTCTGCAGCTTTAAAATTATTATTATCCATCATTTTAACCAGAAAGGACTGGCCAAGGTTGACAGAGAAATGTTCCACGAGTACTGTGGCAGTCATATATGACTGAGACTCGATCAAGTCAACTATATGACGTTCAATAAATGCCCTTGCTTTCTCCATATCATCTTTTTTTGTCACAGAGCCAAATCTGGCCTCCCCAATATCTTTCAACTCAATTTCAAAAAGTTCCAATATCTTTATGAGAATACGTTCTTCATGGTTAACAGAAGAAGCAAGAATGTCAACAAAAAGCCGAGCAGCAAGATGTTTAGCTTCTGATAAAACTCCAAGTGCAGGTTTTCGATTTTTCAGACGTTTAAGAGAACACATAAGCAAGTGACTGAATCCTTCAGCATACTGGAGGCCCAATAGCGGTAAGATGTAAAGGCAATGAACAATAAAAGTGTATGGATCAGGCTGAGGTGCATTACAGAGCGCGTGAAAAACATGCTGTTGAAGGACGTTAAACTTATGAGTTGCTTTGCGAGTGCCTATCAATGTCAGCAGTAAATTAGCAACGCATACATACAGCAGTTGGATATAAAGACAAATACAAATAGAATTATTTCCATATGAAGATATAAGTTCAAAAGAAGCTTAACCAGCCTCCAAGAAACAAATACACAATAAGGAGTTAAAAAAAAGGACATGCAAATAGTGAATTAAGTTGCATGCATGTGCCAACATCAAGGTTGTGAAAACCGGACCAGATAACGAACCGAAAGAAGTAGAGATTCATGGTTCGACCGGTTCGAATCTATTCGAATATGATGACGTAATAAATAATAATATTATAAAAATTTAATAAAATTTTGGATGTGCCTATTGCAGTATTTAAAGTTAGGAAATATTACACAATGATTTACATTCATATCACAATCTTATAATGTGAAATGATTTTAAATGGAATGGAAAACCTTCTCAAGATAAAATATTTCCATCATCCACAGATTTAATATGCCTATTGAAGTCTTAAAAGTTAGGAAATCTTGGATGTTATGATATAACTTCAAACTAAGAAAATATGTGCTATATCCACAAACAAGAAGGCAATGAGCATGTTATGACCCATAACACCAAGTATGTAAGCTTGATGTAACATTTAGGAGCCATTTGATTGCAAGATTAAAATTGAATTAAATCTTATCGAATAATTTTTTTGTGACCATTAAAATCGAATATATGGAATGTAATTTTAGTAGTAATAGATCTACTGGGAGGATTGTGACTTTGGGAGATCAAGTCATTAATAAGAGTATGTTTTAGATATCTTGGGTATATTGTTCAAAGCATGGTTTAAAATTGCGCAATATGAGGCTCGCCTTGAGGCCCGCCTTTGCGCAATTCCAGTAAAAAACGCCTCGATGCTTATGCATCGAGCTTTTTTTATGAGGCTCGCCTTAAGGCCCGCCTCGCCTCACGCTATATATATATTAAAATTTACATAAATCTTGAAGTAAATACCCGACATTGGACTTTATAGGAGAGGAGGAAGGGGAGAGAGCAGTTCATCATAATGATGATTCAAATGAAGAACCCCTTAGTGATGACATATGAGTTCTTATGTGATATGTCATTACTATTTATTTTTGGAAATTGGAATTATATGTTAATGAAAAGAATACTGGAATCTGGGAAAGATAGAATTTTGAGTTGAACTATATTTCATGTTATCTTATTATTGGGATATTTTGATTTCACTTCATATCTTATGTTTTTTTATATTTTATATTATTCACTCATTAGAATATAAAAATTTTATCATTTTATGTTTACGCAAACTTTTGAATTTGAGGCTTACGCCTCAAAATGCCTTGAGGCTTACGCCTAGCCTCACGAATGAAAAATGCCTCAATACCCGAATACGCAATTTTAAACATTGGTTCAGAGTGATGGTGAAATAGATGGGGATATTATTAGTAGAATTCAAGTTGGATGGTTGAAGTGGAGGAATGCATCAAGCTTGTTGAGTGATAGAAAAGTCCCCTCAAACTTAAGCGAAAATTCTATAAAATGATATTAAGACCTGCAATGATTTATGGTGCAGAATGTTGGCCATTAAAAGAGAAGCATAATATTAAGTGTTGCAGAAATGAGGATGCTTAGGTGGATGAGCGGCTTTACTCTTAGAGATAGGATTTGAAAAAAGCATATACATGAAAAGGTTGGAGTAGCTCCAGTGGAAGATAAGATTAGAGAAAGTTGCTTTAGATGGTTTTGTCACATTAAATGACGGGCTTCCGATAACCCGGTTAGGAGAGTAGATGTATTATATTTAGCTTATATTAAGAAAGATAGAGGTAGACCTAAAAAGACTTGGTTAGAAAATATTAGAAATTGCCTTCTTTATTAGATTTAAATAAGAATTTGACTCTTAACAAAACACAATAGAGAAAAAAGGATTCATGTAGCCAACCCACAGTGGGATAAATGCTTAATGTTGTTATTGTTGTTTTCTCCCCATTTTGAGCTAAACCCAAGATTTAGTAACTACCATGTGACCAAGGATTTAATAAAATTTACCTATGAGCAAAGAACTAAAACAAGTGTCATCAACAAAGGAGCAACAACTTCTCTCACAAATTTCTCTTCTCTTTCACATATAATCAATCTCGTTAATGTCCCCTTGCAAGATTCTGTCAGGACTTCCACACCTCTTATTTCAATTAAAGTTTCATGATTTTGGGTAGGAGTGGAAGAATAGAATGAGGGCATCAAGTTTTTGGATCTTGGTTCAGGGTTAAAGGGGGAAATATAAGGGCTTCAAATATTAAGTTTTCTATAATTGCAAATTTATTATTTAATTTTTATGAATTTTTAAAATTAAAAATCATATATTTAAATTGCTTAAAAAAATTATGATATTTATATAATTAAGAATAGATATATAAACACATATTAGGAAAAAGGATATGCCATGATCCTAAAATATGAAATATGAATGACATTAAATTATAAGTGTGCTATTAGTTTAACATTAAAGTTATATGATGATATAATAATTATAAAATAAGGTTTAAAAAAAATAATTAACCTAAAACAAATTATTTAATTATAGTTCTTTTTATTCCAATTAATAATAATCATTTCCATGATTATCTATTTAGCTTAATTAAATTTTAAGTAGATCTTAATATAACTAATTAAACCTCTTTACACTCAAAATATCTAAAATTTAATCTTATAATTTAAATTAAATATTAATTAATTTGGTGAATCAAATTTGCTCACAACTCTAATTTAAATCCCTTAAATATAGTTATCCTCTTATTTGTTTATCCAAATGATTTTTTTAGGGATTTTATTATCAAATTGAACTACACACCCACCATATTAATTTTCTTGTTAAATCTCATATTCCTTTAAATCTTAAATCCAGGAAATAATTGTCCAACAGTTTAACAGAACTTGGCCAAATTTAACATTTATTATGCAAAACAATTTTGAAGATTTTAACACTCCTAATAGTCGCTAAACTACGATTTATAGGATTTACTAATCTGATCATCCATGTTCATAGTATTTACAAAATCCTTCTTGTAGTAAGATTTAGCTTTTAACTTCACACCCTTTAGAGGTTGTTTTGTATCTTATTTTAAGTAAGATTTAGCTTAAATTGCCAAACAAAATTTTGAGGACTTTTTTTGAAAAATCACATTTTAATTTTAATATTAGTTAAACCTAGAATAATTTAAATCTCACCATTCAAGAGATTTAATAGAATTAAGGATTTCTCCTCTCATAAATTATAAATCCTATTATAATTAGTAAAACAACTCATCAGGATTTGACAAAATTTAACAATTGTGATGCCAAACAAATTTCAACTTTAAATCCTTTCAAGATTTAGTTAATCTAGAATTATAGGATTTACTAAATCCTACTTTATTAAATTCTACTTGAAGCCAAACTATCTCTCAACTTCATGTCAATGAGCCTTGGTTGTGATTGTTGAACAAATTCGTAACAACTATGAGTTACCTCATACAAGTCATTCCCTTAAGGATAGAGGTGATGGGTTTCAAAAGTAAAAGTTACAAGTCGGTTATTAAATTGGAGTGCATCAAAAGTAATATGAGATTAGATGGTCATTGTTAATTAAGTTGAGCATGGAATCAATTAAAAATGATAAAAAAGAAAATATTAAAAGTTTATTTAGGATAATATGAATAGTAGCTATTAAAGGTTTGATTATGGAATTTAGTCTCGAGTGCATTAAGCAGATATGGCATAGCTTGAAGTTGTTTGGAAACAGATATATCATCAAAAAATTATCTTGATCAAGCACTAATCGCGAGGTAATTTTGAATTGAAAACTTCCAAAATTAAATCCGGAATAATCCGAACTCCAATTTCAGCAAACTTATAGTCGAACTGAACGCCTCAAAAAGAACTCTATGACACAAAACTCGGCCCAATCTGAGCCCAAATGGGTCTAAATCGAGGACCCGAAGCACATTTGGGATGTTCAAACCATAAATTTGATGATCAAATGATTTCTAAATGTTACATGCTTATAGTTTAATCGAGTGGCTCGACGAGACGAATCCAACGAGCCTACATTCATCAAATTCTGGCACTTAAATACTTGATAAATGGTATCTTCTGTCCATTCAAAACAATCCCAACGTGCCCTTGATCTTCTTCCTATTTACTAGTCATGTCACACCCCAAAACTATAAATAGACCCATCATTCTTTACAAAAACAAAGGGCGGCTCGTGTGGGGGATGGGCAAGCAAGAGAGAGGAAAGAAGAGAGAAAAGAAAGGGAAATTTGATCTCTCTTGCCACCAGGCTCTTCCTCAACTACTGGCCGGCCACTAACCATTGTCGGACTTCTACTGAACTTCCACCCAGCCACCAACTTTCAACGGACTTACATCGGACTTCTGCCCGGCCTCTAACTCTCACCAAACTTTTGCACGGCCACCAACCGTCATCGGATTTTCGCCCAACCACCAACCATCGACAGACTTCTTCCTGGACACCAATGTCGCACGCCGACTAAGTTCTTTCCGACCGTCGTTGCCCAACTATGGTCCTTTCAACTAGTCACGTGTGGGGGAGGGGAGGACCAAGCAAGAGAGAGAAAAGAAGAGAGGAAAGGAAGAGAAATTTGATATCTCTCTTGCCACCAGCTCTTCCTCGACTACCAGCCAGCCACTGATTGTCGTCGAATTTCTACCGAACTTTCGCCCGACCACCAACTTTAGCCGAACTTCCGCCCGACCACCAACTTTAGCCGAACTTACGTCCAGCCACCGATTGTCATCGGACTTCTACCCGGCCACCAATTCTCACAGGACTTCTGTCCGGCTTTTAGCTGTCATCGAACTTTTGCCCGACATCCGGCCATCGACGGACTTCTGCCTGGACACCAACGTCTCATGTCGATTAAGGTCTTTCCAACCATCGTCACCCGACTACAGTCTTGCCGACCTCTGTTGCCCACCAACTACGATCCTTACAACCACCGTCATCCGATTACATTCTCTTCGACCACCGTCGCCTGACTACAATCCTTCCAACTACAGTCGCATGACTACGATCTTTTCGATCTCTGTCACCCGTTGACTACGGTCCTTTAGACCACCATTGCCCGACTATGATACTTCCGACCGCCGTCGCCTGACTACGATCTTTTTGACCTCCGTCACCCGCTGAATACGATCATTATGATCACCATCGCCCGATTACTATCTTTCAGACCTCCGTCGCCCGACAACTACGGTCCTTCTGACCACCGTCATCCAATTACGGTCCTTCCGAGCACCGTCGCCCAGCTACGGCCTTTCTGACCTCTGTCACACATCGATTATAGTCTTTATGACCTCCGTCACCCATCGATTATAATCCTTCTGACAATTGTCACCTAACTACGATCTTTCTGACCTCCGTCGTCCATCAAATATGGTCCTTTCAACCACCATCGTCAGACTACGATCTTTTTTATCTCCATCTCCCACCGACTACGTTCCTTCGAACCACTGTCACCCTACTATAAACTTTCCGACAATCATTACCCGCCGACTACAGTCCTTCCGACCACCGTCACTCGACTATGGAATTTTCGACCTCTATTGCCCGCCAACTAAGGTCCTTCCAACCACCGTCGCCCGACTACGGTCATTCCAATCTCTGTTGCCCGACTATAGACTTTCCAACCTCCGTCACCTGACTACAGTCCTTCCAACCTCCATCACCCGACTACGGTCTTTCCAACCTACATCGCTCGCCGACTATGGTCCTGCCGACTAAATGAATATGTAAACACTGATTCTTCCAACTCCCATCGTGTAATGCACTCTATATGATGTACATTTGTTACATCAAGTCAAAGCCCTTCCCTCCTAGGAAGGGCCTCATTTGTAATCGACTACAAACACTGATGGATTCATTCAAACTAGGATAGGCCCGTGGTTTCTCCCTTTTCAACGGTTTCCACGTAAAAACTCTGGTGTCTCTTATGAATGCTACACCCTCTTTTTTATCTGATTTTGTGTTGGATCTTCGTACAAAGCTAAGCGTTAAACTTTATATATCTCTATGGTCACAAATATTCCAGGACGTAATAGAAACAATGGGCAAAATAAAATTCATATCTCATATGATACTCAATAGAAACTATTGTAAAAGAAAACTTCATAAATCTATTAAATTTAGAGAATTACAAAGGGAAAAAAACTTCATTTTATTATACAAAACTATTCATATTTATAGATCTATATAAGATATTTTAATAAAGAAACAAATAACTATAGAATCATGCATAATTGCCTTAATATAATCCTTCTTAAATCAGCCACCCAAATATAGAAGGAGATCCGTGTGATTCAAGTGAGCCTCCCATGGATAATTGCTTAACCCATTTCTGCTTCTTAGTGCTGGCAGTTTGCTTATTTTCCGAGAATCTCACTCCTTAGAGATCCATTTCTACCTCCATTATTATGAAACATTTTGTCAGAATTACTCCAAGCTTTTTTTTTATTATTAACTCCATAGCAATCATTGCTAATTGAAAACTGCAATGAAGCATTTTTTTCCTCCATTGTGAGAACTTAGATATGACCTTCTATCAGGCTCTGTTGTACCCGAATCCAAGCTATGTTCAGTATCAACTCTAGATTTACCACAATGATGGCGAAATTCAACCTTTTGCTTAACAGCCATGGAATCACCATTCCCTTTTTAAAAACATCCATTATTCGCCACCAGTTTGAAAGATCTGTCTGAAGTAGCAACAGATTTTTCAGGATGAAAATTTTCACCTTCCTATTGTGCAGATCCCTGAGGCGAGTCGTTAGAAAGGAACCGCTCAGATAATTTATGGTCAGCTTCATGATTTTCATCAAAAGCATTCATTTCATTCTGTATCGAATTGTCAGGTTTCCCCTAAAATAGAGCAGCAACAATTTTGTTGCAATAACTTAACAGAGCACCATTGCCATTGAATTACTTAGCTAAAAAAGGCTTTAGCTTCAAGAAACAGATAACAAGCACATTCTCAGCTAGCTTCTTGGTTGCGTGCAAAACATTCTTTTCAGCAACTTTCACCATCCAATAGACATGAAAGAAGCTATGCAAAAATAATTTCAGACTCCTCAAAAATAAGTGTCATGATAGTCTCCATTGAGGAGAAGACCATATCAAAATGCTTTGCCATTTTTGTCTTCAGAAAATGCTAAAACATTTTGATAGGAAATACTTGAGTTCGCAAGTAACTCTAAAGTAATACTTAAGTTCGCAAGCAACCCTATCCCAAATGGGAGAGCAAACAGCAACAAAATTGCTATTTACAGCAGTTAAACAGTCCCAAACACTGGGAAAACAACAAAAAATTGAGTAAGAATCTGAAGAAAATCAAGCCAACCGCTTGTATTCCACTAGTATGTGAAAGAAAACAATAATCATACAAGATTCTTCAATTCAAGAGGAAGAGAACTCTCCAAAATCTTTAGCCAAGAAGACTAGAGCCCAAGCCTCCAAGAAGATCCCAAAAATCAGCATCCAAATTCAAAATGACCCTCTCAATCCCCTTTCCCCCCTAATTAACTCCAAACCCCATACAAAATCACTAAACAGCCCCTCTATTCAAATTTTTCCCCCCTTCAATTCAAAATTTCCCTCCCATACTTGAATTAAACACAAGTGTGCGCCCGCTAGGTTACCCCCCTTTCCCTCTTTCCGCCCCATGTGGGCCTGCCTTGGAGTAGGTAAGGATCGGTCCCTATTGGACCGATCCAGCCAGCCTCTCCTGGCCCAGCCTAACAGTACTCCCCTCCCAAAGACTCAACTTGTCCTCAATCTGAAATGAAGGGAATTGATCGTTCAATCTTTCAAATGAATCCCAAGTAGCATCGAAATCGGAGATGCCTCTCCATCTAATCAACACTTCTTTCTTGCCCTCTTTATCTGATATGACTCCTGTAAGCTCCAGTGGTTCTAAAATTACTTTCAAATCTTCAGTCAATGTAGAAGGTAATTCTGCACTTACTACATGCTCCCCTAGAGCTCTCCTCAACTGAGACACATGGAAAACTAGGTGTATGGTGGCTGATGGTGGTAACTTCAGGCAGTACGCCACTGCTCCAATCTTGTCCAACACCTCATAGGGACCAAAGTATCGCGGTGCTAGTTTCTCGTTCCTCCTCGCCACTGTCCTCTGCCTATAAGGGCGTAGTTCTAGGAACACCTTCTCTCCCACTTCAAACTACATGTCCCTCCTATGTGAGTCCACCTACTTTTTCATGATTAGTTATGCCTTCAGCAAATGTTTCTTCAATTCTTCTAGCACCTTGTCCCTTTCCTCCAAGTACTGCTCAACTGAAGAAACTGGTGTACTTCCCCTCCCATAGTGCACTAGGTGTGGGGGATCCCTTCCATATATCACTTTGAAAGGAGTCATCTGAGAAGCAGAATGGTACGATGTATTATACCAATACTCAGTCCACGGTAACCACTTCGCCCGAATCCGTGGTGTTTCAAAAGCAAAACACCAGAAATAGGTCTCCAAACTTCAATTTACCACCTCCGTTTACCCGTTTATCTAGGGATGGTAGGAGGTAATCCTATTATGAATGGTGTCCTACAACCTAAATTGCTTCCTCCAAAACTGGCTGAGAAACACTTTGTCACGATAAGTCGCAATAGATTCAGGGATCCCATGCAGTCTAACCACCTTCATGATAAATGATGCTGCTACTGAAACCGCTGTGTAGGGATGTCGCAAGAGGATGAAATGTGTATACTTACAAAGTATGTCAACCACCACCATGATGACAGTGAATCCTTCTAATCGTGGTAGACCATCAATGAAATCTATGGACACTTCCTCCCAAACTTGGTTTGGAAGTGCCAAGGGTTGTAGTAATCCTCTTGGAGCCATGAACATGTATTTGTTTCTCTTACACACTTCACACCTTGCCACCATCTCCTCAACATCTTTATGCATCCCCTTCCAGTAAAGCTTAGATGCTAGCCTTCTATAGGTTTTCTGCATTCCCGAGTGACCTCCAACCGCACTGCCGTAGAACTCCTGTAACATGTGGGGAATGTGTATGGAGATTTATGGTATCACAAACCTCCCCTGATACAACAGCCTCTCCCCCTCCATATAGTAACCAATGTGGCTACTCTTGTCTTTCATCAGATCCTCCTTGATCTTTTGCAACTCTTCATTCAACATGCTTTCTTTCTTGATGGCCCACCAGTCGACTATCAAGCGTATAGACATAGACATCTCCTGGAGCTCCCCAACACACAGAGATAAGGCATCAACCGCTTTATTCTCCAACCCCGGCTTGTATTGAATCTTAAAATCATGGCCTAATAGTTTGGCCAACCATCTCTGATGCTCCTCGGTCACCATCCGTTGCTCCAACAGGTACTTCAATCACCTCTAATCCATTCGGACAATAAAATGTCTACCGAAAAGATAAGGGCGCCACTTCTAAAGAGTAAAGACAATGGCAATTAACTCCCTCTTATAAATCGACTTCAATCTCCCCCTTGTGGATAGCACTTGACTGAAGTACATTATAGGTTTGTGGTTCTGCATCAACACTGCCCCCAACCCAGATCTGATGTTGGCAAGGGGGGGTCAATCCGAATCCAAAAATTTGGATTTTTTACTTCCCTTGAGCTTGCTAGCTCATTAATTTTTTAGCTGAAATTTAGCTCATTATGAGCTGGTTTTTAGAGTTCATTTATTGAACTAAGAGTTAGCTCATTATGAGCTATGTTTTTAGTTCATTTATTAATTTATTGGTAGCTCATTAATCTTGTCTCTTCTCCTCCCCTTTTCTTCATAAAATTCTGAGTTGTCCCATGGGTTCCCGTGCCTTGGCTCCTTGGTTCCCACGGTTGGCTGTGCTGGGTGGTTTTCCTGTGCCTTGGTGCCTCGGTTCCGTGCGGCCCTCCTTGGTTTTTGCGGCTGCCTCTTCGGGTTCCGCCTGGGCTGTTTTCCTGTGGCTGTTAGGGGCTTTTCCGTAGCTTTGGTGCTTTGTTTTCTGTGAAGAATTGGGAATATTATGAAGTGGTTGTTGGCTTTTCATTTCCCTCATTCAATTTTAGAATATGAAGGGTTTTTTAGGCTGTTTGTTTTCTCCCCTCTTGCCTATAAATATAAGATGTTTGGGATGTTAAAAAAAAAGGTTATGTGAATGATTTTTGGAAAGAAACCTGCGGGTTTGTTGTTTGGAAAAGCTTTCGACCTTTGTCCAACTTCTCTTCTTCTCCTCTTCTAGGAAAGCTTGCGAGCTTCTCCTCTTGCTTCTCGGGCTTCTAATCTCGTTCTTCTCGCCGCAAGTGCCACCTCGCCTATATCCTTCTTCTAATGGATGAAAGCAACTTTAGGTGTCTTGTTTGAGTCGTTTGAAAGAGTCATAAGTTTGTAAGGTGTTTATGTCAAAGTTTATGTGTCGTTTGTAAGTCATTTTATAATATTAAAGTTGTGTTTTGTTTGTGCAAGTGTTGTCACTTTATCTTATGTAATTTTTATAGTGTTTTTAGTATCTTTTAAGTTATAGGAAGAGTTTATTTTGCTTGCAAAAATTTGGAGCCCTCTCCCAAATTTTTGCATGCATCAATATCCTAATGCATCTGTATCAACTACAAAGACCTAGCTAAAGTCCGACAGAGCTAGAACTGGAACAGTAGTAATGGCTTTCCTCAATCTCCCAAAAGCCCGAGTCGCGGTCTCTCCACATCAAAAGTTGTCATTCTTCAGCTGCTCAGTCAAAGGCCATGCAATTGTGTCGTACTCCTTCACAAACCTCATGTAGTAATCAATTAATCCTAGGAAACCGCTCAACTTCCTTATGTTCCTAGGTAGAAGCCATTTCGACATTGCCTTAATTTTGGTTTGGTCTGCCACCACTCCTTGGGACACCACATGTCCTAGGTACTCCACACTCAACTGGGCAAAGCTGCATTTCTTCAGGTTAGCTCTCAACTAATGCTCCTGAAGTATTTCCAAAATCACCTTCAGGTGTCCAAGATGCTCCTCCACTGTCTTGCTATACACAAGAATGTCATCAAAGAATATCAGGACAAACTTTGTGAGGTACTGCTTGAATACCTTGTTCATCAAAGACTAAAAACTAGCAGGGGCGTTAGTGAGACCAAATGGCATTACCATAAACTCATAATGCCCTTCATGTGTCCTGAATGCTGTCTTTAGAATGTTTGTCTCCCTCATTCTGATCTGATGGTATCCGGATTTCAAGTCAAACTTGGAAAACATCACCACTCCATGTAACTCATTCAAGAGCTCATCAATCACTGGAATAGGAAATTTATCTGACACTGTCCCCTTATTCAACGCTGTGTAGTCTATATAGAATCGCCAACTCTCATCCTTTCTGACCAAGAGGACGGGACTAGAGAAAGGACTCACACTCGGTTTGATGATCGCTGCCTCCAGTATCTACCGGATCAACTTTTTAATCTCATCTTTCTATATATGAGGGTAATGGTAGGGTCTGACACTGATCGGGGTCTCTCCTTCCTTCAAAGTAATGGTATGCTCTAACTCCCTTGGTGGTAGACCCTGAGGAGGTTGGAAAACCTCACTGAATTGTTGTATGAATGGTTGTACTGAAGAGGGAATGTTTCCCTCTTCTTCCAATTTGCCCCACTCCAGGCGATGCAACTCCACCAAGTATCCTCCTCCCACTTCCTTTATGGTTCTGATCGAAGACTTGAGGGATATCCCAGTCTTAGTTAGCCTCGCATCACCCTGGATAATCACCTTTTTCCCTTATCCACCAGCTCCATCCTTAATGTCCCCCAATTCACCTTAGTATCTCCCAAGGACTGTAGTCATTTCATCCCCCGGATGACATCAGTGCTTCCTAGTTCTAAGGGAAGAAAATCCTCCCTCGCCTTAATCCCCTGAATCATCAGCACCACTCCCTTACAAACACCTCTACCCATCTCTACCTTTCTTGTGCTCATCATCACCCCATAGCCTCCTGTATCCACTAATTTCATCCCAAGCCGATCAACAATCTAGGTGAAAATAAAATTGTGAGTTGTCCCACTATCTATCAATACCACTACCTCCTATTCGCTATCTCTCCCTTCACTTTTATAGTGTGACTAGGAGTGAATCCCACTATAGAGTTCAGTGATACTTCTGCCAAATTAAGATGCAACTTTTCCTCCAATTCTAGCCCGCTCCCACCTCCCTCTTCAGCTTCCTCGTCATCACAGACGGTGAGAACCTGAAGAGTTCGGTCCTTGCATCTATGCCCTGGCATGTACTTCTCATCACACCTGAAACACAATCCCTTGACCCGCTTCTCTTGTATCTCCTTCCTAGTCAATTTCTTGAAATTTCCCCCTCATCCGGATCTCTCCTTCGGCACCTCCTTCGTGCTCTCTAGCGCTGGTCCCCTGGGAGGTAAAAAAGTGGTGGTCGTCTTATATGACCCCCCTGAGTTGCTTTCCCTAGCCACTCTCTCCATCCTCTGTTCATCCACCAGCTGTGCCAACTCCATGGCTTTCCTAAGGTTTTTTGGCTCCAAGACTCTGACTGCTACCCGTATTTCCGGTTTGAGCCATTTCATAAATTTTCCCTCCAGTGTCGTCTCTGAGATATGATCCAATCTGCTGGCCAAATACTAAAATCTGTCGCGTAGTCTGCTACGGTCCCCTCCTAAGTCAAGGCAAAGAATTGCTCATAGAAGTCTCATCCCCTCTCCGTTCGGAAACGTTCTAGTAAACATTCTTTGTACTCCCTCCAATTTCAGATGGGCTACTTCCTTTCACTCCATTGATACCATGCAAGTGCCTTTCCTTCCAAACATAAACCTGCTACCGTCAGCTTCTCCTCCTCCGTCAATCCATTGATGGTGAAGTATCGTTCCACCTTGTAGATCCAGACATGGTCGTCCTCACCCTCAAAGACAAGCATCCTCAATTTTCTCACCCTTGGATCACCACCGTTCCCCCGAAATCCTCCATAACCTCCCATTCCCTGAGAGGGTGGTGCTCCCCAATTTTCACGGTCCTCACTCCTGCGATTATGTCCAAACCCTTCATCGTACCCCCCTCTCCGTCCTCCAAAATCAACACCCCGACGGTAGACTTCTTCCCTTCTTCCAACACAATCAGCGCCCCTTCTTTTATATCTCATGCTCATCTCCTCCCTAAACAGCGGTTCTAGCGGAGGCATTCCATCCTCACTCTCGAGAACCTCCACTTTCGGATATTCCCTCCCCCTGAATGGGCTCGGAATACCTCCCCTTCCCTGGACGCCGGTGGTCTTCTTTGATTCTGATGTTGCCAGTTTTTGTTTGCCTTAAAGCATCTTCTTCATCAAATCTTCCAAGGTGGCGAACCTTCCATCTATTTTTTAATGAACAGCTACAAATTGACTTTGAAAATCTAAAATTTTCTCCTCAAAATCTACCTTCAATTGACCTATTTCTCCCTCCAAGACTTCAACCTTTCGTCTGGCCATAATTCCTCCGATTCGAAAGAGATTCTTTTGTGTGAGCAACAATTGCTGAAATTACAGATTTTAAGCCTCCAATGGTCCTGAGAAAGCGCTCTGATACCAATTTGATAGGAAATACTCGAGTTCGCAAGTAACCCTAAAGAATACTTGAGTTTGCAAGCAACCATATCCCAAATGGGTGAGCAAACAACAGAAAAACTGCTGTTTACTGCAGTTAAACAGTCCCAAACTGTGGGAAAATAGCAAGAAATTGAGTAGGAATCTGAGGAAAGACAAGCCAACCACTTGTATTCCACTAGTAGGTGAAAGAAAACAATAATCATACAAGATTCTTCAATTCAAGAGGAAGATAACTCTCCAAAATCTCTAGCCAAGAAGACTAGAGGCCAAGCCTCCAAGAAGATCCCAAAAATCAGCCCCCAAATTCAAGATGACCCACTCAATCCCCTTTCCCCCCTAATTAACTCCAAACCCGACACAAAATCCCTAATCAGCCCCTCTATCCAAATTCTCCACCACCCACCCTTCAAATTCTCCCCCCCCCCCCCCTTCCATTCAAAATTTCCCTCCCATACTTGAATTAAACCCAAGCTTGGGCCCATTAAGTTACCCTCCCCCCCCGGCCCTCTTTCCGCTCCATGTGGGCCCGCCTTTAGTAGGTAAGGACCGATCCTTGTTGGACCGGTCCAGCCCGCCCCTTCTAGGCCAGCCTAACACATTTCCAATAACAAATCATCACAATCAAGATACAACATCAAAACACGATATCAAATCCTTCCAAAAGTTTCAAGTATTGAAACAGTCTTCGAAATGAACAGCTTGACTTCTCATCCAAATTCTTGAAAGCTCCAACAATCAGCTCAAATATCTCCTTCATTATATTATCATCATATGGAACATCTGGTGTTGTTATTATTGTTATTTCACTAAGACAATATGCAATGCAAACCTTCACATCCATGTCTGAGTGCCCCAGAAGATTATTAGCAATCAATGCCTTAATAGCGGGTTGAACAACAATCAACATTGAAGTAGATGGAGATTGCTCCATTCTTGACAATAAATTTTCATCTTATCAAATAGTAGCAGAATCTGTTGTAAATCAGGTGGAGGAGACGCCAGCTTGTTCCCGATGTCTTTGACCCCATCCTGTAGCATTAAATCATCAGGTGACATTTGCACGGATGTGCACAAGAGAGAACACAGGTAGGGCAATAAGGGCTCCAAGCTCTCGATCCCTTGCATGAGCACATAAGACCACCGATCCAAGCATTCGGCTCTTCCCAGGCATGCACGCAAAAAAACTTCGGCACGACTCCTCCCAGCACTCGATTCTGCTTCCGCGTAGATAAGAACTTATGCACAGAGGCTCGACCTCTTCACACATATGAGGGTTCCTGCTCGCTCCTCTACTCGGCTTCTAGGAAGAGACACACGAAGCATATGATCAAGAGGAACGCCGCTACTCGCTCGATCACAAGCAGGGATGAAGACTGAGCCCAATGTCACTGTTCCAAGGAGGTCCTGGCCACTGTCGAGACGCATGCAGGAAGAGGTCCTACACTCAACTTCTCTCACTTTTACTTAGTTGACTCTGGATGCCACATGCAAGAACGAAGACCGAGCCTGATGCCATCGTTCCCAAGAAGTCCTGACCGCTGTCCAGATGCACGATTAACAGAGGGCAAGAGCAGTCTCCAACGACAATGAAGGCCGCTTGCTCCTCTCTACTTCCTTCGATTTGTGTATCCCTACGATTCCAGCAATGAAGTCCAGTGGAATGACCAATATTCCTCATAATTCCAGAAATGAAGGTCGGTGGTGAGAATCTATCTCTAATACCATGTTAAATTTAGAGAATTAGAGAGGGAATATGCTTAATTTACTATAAAAAACTATCCATATTATAAATCCATATAATATATCTTAATAAAGAAACAAATAACTACAGAATCATGCATAATTGCCTTAATATAATCCTTCCTAAATAAGCCACCTAAATGGAGATCGACATGATCCAGGTGAGCCTCCCATGGATCCCCATGCTGGCCGTGGGATCAAGGGCCAAGGGATGGTTGATATTTAATAGTATGATCAAGGTGAGCCTCCCACAGATCCACATGCTGGTCGTGGTATCAAAGGCCAAGGCATGGCTGGGATTTAATAAAATCTAGTACTAAAAAAGTTAAGATATAGTTATAATGATGATATACACCTAATCTAATTGAGAAAAATGATTTCATATGTTAAGACAAGTTAAATAAAGTGATCATTCATATGAATTCATAAAGTTAAAAATGTGTCTGGTAATATAGACAATATATAGAACCATACTTTCCCCAAAGTTAAAAAATCAGTAAGCTAAACTTACCACAAAGATAACATTCCTTTAAAAGATATATAAATATTGGTGGTGAAATGTGATACAAGTTAGAGAAGGCATGTAAACATATGAATTTCTCACGATCAACATGTTTATCATTTTTGGCAGCCCAACCTTCTTCCAAATGCATATTAAAAATCATTGTACCTGAAATAGAAGAGAGAGAAGAATAATTAGAAATTATAATAGAATAATAACATAAATAGCCATTAACTCAAACTCCACTCATAAAAAAAATATGCATAAAAAAGGGAATACAATAAACTATGAAAGTAACCCTTTTTAGTGGATTTGACAAATCGATTAAGCATGCAAAACCTTTTTGAGCCTCTCTTGCTTCAGTAACGTCATGTTCTATATGACAAAAAATGCTACTGCCAAATCAAACAAAGGTTTCCCGGGCTTATAAAAGAAAATGATTCAAAATGTATGAACTGAATAAGTAATTATAGACCTATTAGCTTGTGCAACTCGGTCTATAAAGTGGCGGCTAAGGTCCTTTAATTTTGAATAGATTGTCTCCTATCATTCACAAATTAGTTTCTGAAGAACAAGCGGCTTTTGTGAAAAGGAAGATTGTTGTTTGATCATGTTCTTGTAGCTCAGGAAGTTTTTCAAAAGCTTCCGTTTTCTAGAACCAATAAAGGGCTTGTTTCTTTCAAAATAGACATGGAGTAAGCTTACGACTCAATGGGATGGTCAACTTTGGGGAAAGCTCTTGATTACTTTGGATTCCCAATGAAATTTTCCAAATTGATATTGGAATGTGTTCAAGACCCGTCCTTTGCTTTGATGATAAATGGAACCTCACGGATTGGATCAATGCTTCTAGTGGATTTCATCAAGGTTTTCCTCTATCACCATTTCTTTTCATTCTATGCTCACAACTTATAACGAATGATTTTTCTCAAAGTAATAATAACATAGGGATTCCGGTGAATCCTAGTGGGCATAGAATATCACATTTGCTATATGCAGACGATGTGGTCATTTTTTCAGAAGCAAGTTTAAAGGAGGTTAAAGAAGTGAAGGCCATTTTGAAGAACTTTTGTGATTGGACTGGGCAAAGAATCAATGACAGCAAATCCTGTATTTTATTTGGGAATTCAATTAGAAGGAGAAGGAAGAAGGCCATTACTAAAATCATGGGATTCAAGACAGTCAAAGAAATGCAATATTTGGGAGCCAAAATAGCAATGAGAAAATTAATCAAATCAGATTTATAATTCATTATTGATAAGACATTAAGGATGTTGAATATTTGGGGAAGTAAAGTGTTATCCCTAGCGGGTAGAATCACTTTAGTAAAATCGGTGTTGCTCACCTTCCCTAATTTTCATTCTACTTTACCATGGGTACCTAAAGGTATACTTGATGAGATAGATAAGCTTTGTAGAGGCTTTATTTGGAGTAAAAATAGTGGAAACCATGATATTCATTACGTAAAATGGGAGACAATATGCAAACTGATTACCTGTGGTGGCAAAAGTCTTCATGCTTGCTCAAATAAAGCAGGTCCTTTGAGGGCCAGACTAGCTTGGAATTACATCCAAAACTCAAATTCTATCAAATTCCATTCTACACAAAGCATTGTATCCAAAATATGGATCTCCTTATGATGATGAATGTTCAAAATCTGCGGGTTCAACTGCTTGGAGGCTAATCCGTGATGGTGCCAGATTTCTAAAGTCAGTTATCAGATGGAATATAGCTGATGGGAAATCAATTGATGTATATGAAGACACCTGGATTATGGACAAAAGCCTTAACAGATGGCCAACATTTGTAATTCCTCAAAACAATGCTTTTTCAAAAGTTGAGAGTTTTATCTCTGAAGGAAGATGGGATGAGAATAAACTGAGGGAAGCCTTCGGAATTGAGCTGGTGGAGGTGATATGCAAAGTCCAAATTAATCCTGATCTAATAGAAGACAGAATGGAGCTCATTTATAATAATTCTGGAAAGTTTATCTCTGCTTTGGCGGCTGAAGTGCTACAAAAAAAGAAGAAATAGAACTTAAATATTGGGAATGGATCAGGAAAGCTGCAATACACCCGAGAACAGAAAATTTATGGTGGAGATTGTTCCATAAAGCCATCCCTACTAACCAATTTTTAACATATAGAAGATTGCAAAATTATGATAGATGTCCAAGAGATTGTGATGGAATAGAAGATGTTGAACATGTGGTTGTCAAATGCACAAAATTGAAGGATGTTGTCAAAGTTGTAAACATATGGGGATTTCAAATTCCAGATTTTGAATCCTTCAATAGCTACTGTAGATGGATGAGTTCCCAGAATTCTTGGATAATAAATCTATATTGCAACATAGTTTTTCTTTCATGGAAAGCTAGGAATGAATGGATCCATAATGGTATGGAGGGGAATTCATTGAGTATAGCAGCCAATGCTGTTAATTATGCTGCAAATTCTGCAAAATCATTTATAAATATCTCGGGTAGCTTGGATGTCAATCAGCAAGTGCTGTTGGAATATAGTTGGCATCCTCCTCCACCAGATTGGATTAAAGTAAACGTAGATGCCTCTCTTCTACCTTCATATAAAGCAGGAATTTGTGGAGTTTTCCGTGACAACAAGGGAAGATTTCTATTGGGATTTGGCAAGAAATGTCTTCATTGGGATATATCACATTTGGAACTCTTTTCTATAAAAGCTATTGGAGAAGTTGTCAAAGATTGAATGTATGATTTCAAAGGAAGCATCATTGAAGGGGACAACTACAATATCATCAAATTTCTCCAGGATATCACAAAGAGAGAAGGAAAATATTCGGTACAGTTATCTTTTTTAAATAGTTTCAATAATGTCATTTTTAATTGTATAGATAGGAAAAATAATAAGTTAGCTGATCTATGTGCTACCTATGCTATCTTTAGTTCTTTTATTTGGGAAGACATCTCTTTGGATAAGATTCCTCATTTTATTATAATTTTAAAGGAGGAATCGGATACTTCTCCTGGGTAGTCTGTAATCCTTTTATTATCTTTTTTTTTTTCAATATAGCTTCTTGCTTCTTTCAAAAAAAAGAATAAGTAATTGTAAATACGGTTGAGAATTAGTCAGCCATAAAACGAACCAATGCTAGCTTGATAACAATTTGACTTGCTTATTAAGTAGTCTCTACATTTCAATTCAAGATCCTGTGAGGCAAAATAACCAATACAATATTATATATATATATATATATATTAAAAATAAATACAAGATAGTTCACTGAACTCACCAATATTATGAAATACCCCCCAATTAGACACAAGCTCGTGAACTCGCGCACTAATAATACTATATACCGTCAAGCTAGCTCCATTTAAAGCAAGCACAGCTTCAGCCCTCTCTAATTTATCTCAATGAGAGAATCTGATACTGAATTTTTTTTTTCAATTATCTAAATTTAATTTCAGGCTAGCATGATCTAAGCCTGACACTTCTATTTGATTAGGAGCAAGCTCAATTTAATCAATGCACAGAAAGATCCACTTATAGTTTGATTTAATACAATGCTCAAGCAAATCATAGGCTTTGGCTCGTCAAACTTAACCTGGGCTTATACAAATCCATAAAAATCCATTTTCAAACAATATTAGAGCTTTAAGTCAAATTCCCAACCCACTCCCAACAACAGTTTCAGGCATCATGCTACTAATTACTTAGAATTTTTGCTATAAGATTTCAAACTAGCTCAAATCAAGCTAGTTGATCTCAAATAGAGCTTGATCAGAACCCAAAAAAACAATTATATTTCTTCTAATTGGAACCTTTAACTAAAATTATGAACCCTGGTACTAAAGGGGAATTTGCCACTCTGCAAAAAAATTCAAAGCTACATATTCCTTACATTCAGAGTATTAGGAAATAAGTTTTAAAATCAGAAAAGGATAATATATTATAAAAATATATGAACTAAAACCTCGAAGCATCCACATATTATACAATCACTATATCAAAAATCATCAAACCTAGCAAACCAATTTTCTCAATGGAGAAAGAGAGGAAAAGTTATCGGTTGATAGATGAGACTTCAAATGCCTCGGGCAACAACTATACTTGACCTCATTACAGGATACATCTTTAAAAAGCTAGAAAGATTTTCCAGCTATGCAATTTGCAGAAGCAATGCGAAATAAGTATATAAACATGAGTGGTTCTCAAATAGACATTTCTAACAAAAATAAAAAAGGATCGTGCATGCTTAAATTCTACCAGCCTGGGCAACATTTTTTTCAGAACCAAATAACCTGACTTAGAGCAATCTTCCTCCGGTTCAAACACAACTTGCAGATGACCAAAATTTGAGCATCCCAAACACGCATCAGACAGTACATGCTAATATATCCTGCATGAGCCTACTTCCACTCCCCGTAGTCATCTGCTCCGAGAATTTGCACTAAAATTAAGTGACTCTCCTTTTGCTTCCACAGCAAAGCGGAGAAGCCTTTACAAACTCACTTTCACCAAACTTTTGCTACGGCGGAGTGCCGGATGCTATGTCACCCTCCCGGTGACAACAGCGGACCTTGACTCATTTTTCTCCCTCCTGGAGAAGATAGACATGAATAGGAACAGGCGATAGAATCGTCCTCCTCTCACCTGAAGGAGTACTCATACCTAAAGCAACCCAATTGGTTTTTCCAGCAACTAACAACGTGGCCGAGTACGAAGCGTTCATCGCGGGCTTAATAATGTTGAGGTCGTGAAAGAGAAATTGTTTGAAGTCCAGGCACAGCATAGCATGGTACTCTTTCTACCGCTACGTTAGTACCAAAAAGAAAAATGAGAAAAAAAGGAAGAATTGGGAATTTCTTCACAGGGTAGTACTCTTGATAGAAGATCACCGCGTGAACAACATCTAAAGTGAAAGTAACGAATGTCACTCCCGAGGGATCGACCACTATACTCTTAGAAAGACATTTTGGAAGAGAACCTCAACTCTTTTTTCTCCCTTCTAGAGAAGGCAAAGAACCTCGAGGACTGGACTAAGAAGCCTTTCTCCTAAGGCTGCAGGAGGAGCTAGCCCGGAGCAACCGTGTAATCCCCTCACACTACTTCTCCCTCACGCTCAAGCTCACCTTCTTCTTCCTCTCTTAAACCCTGATTTTCTTCTCAAAAGTTTCTCTCAGAGCTCATTCTTTAGTCACATGTTCCTCTCTTGATTGTCAAGAAAAACTTAAACTATAGCTTTTGTAATAGGCTTGAAGAAACCTTAAAAATTCAAGTTAGCCATCACTGTTCGTATAGTACGATCAATTCAAAACTAATCTCATCCAGTACGATGTGAACAGCCGTTCAAACAAACTGTTCAAATTTTATGAACACATCATAGGTTACGATCAATAGATCGTCCGTACGAATTGTTCTATTTCCTCTATTCGTACAGGATGATTCTTGGAACGACTGAAACTCGTCATTGCTAATCTTCATACCGCTCTCTTCGTATAGTACGGTTAGTTCATTTCAAGTAGGTCGTTCAGTACGATATAAATATCGTACAGTACGATTAGTTCAAAAATCATGGTTTCGTTTAGTACGATCTCTGGGACTACCATATTTCACCTCTGCTAATCATTTTGTACAATCAATATCGTATAACACGATCAGATATCATTAATTAAATCATAATTTGATTGACTAATCACGAATGTTAATTTTAGCAAGATTTCAAATGTTTGTACAATACGATTGAGATCGTACAGTACGATTAATTCAAAAATCAAATTTCAAGAGGTAGCTGGATCATCGGTGGTGGGGGGAAGGGGAATGGTGATACAGGGAGATGTCGAGCTGTCTAGAGCGGAAGTATCTCTCAAGTCTATGATCAGAACCATACAGGAGGTTGGAGGTGGATATTTGGTAGAACAGCAACAATTGGAGAGGATCAGTGTGGGAGAAGATGGAGACATTCCTCTTGTAGTGCAACCAGTCATACAGCAGTTCAGTGAGATGATCCAGCCACCTCAAGGTTTACCACCACTCATAGAATAGAAGCATGCAATTCTTCTAAAGGAGTGGGTGTCACCGATTAGTGTACGACCCTACCGATACCCCCAGATTCAGAATGATGAAATTGAGAAGCTAATTAGGGAGATGTTGGAGGCTAGGATCATCGACCAAGTGTGAGTCCTTTCTCTAGCCCGGTATTACTGATCAAAAAGAAGGATGGGAGTTGGAACTTTTGTGTGGATTACAAGGCGTTGAAAAGGAGACGGTACCAGATAAATTTCTCATTCCGGTGATTGATGAGCTTTTGGATGAACTGTATGGAGCAGTGATGTTCTCCAAAATGGATTTGAAGTTGGGATACCATCAGATCCGGATGAGGGAGGAAGAAATCTCAAATACAACATTTCGGACACACGAGGGGCATTATGAGTTTCTGATTATGCCATTTGGGCTTACCAACGCCCCTACTACTTTACAGTCATTGATGAACAGGATATTCAGACAGTATCTCTGGAAGTTTGTGCTGGTGTTTTTTGATGAAATCTTGGTGTACAACAGAACTGAGGAGCATCCGAAGCACATGAAGTTGGTATTGGGAATTCTACAGGAGCATCAACTGAAGGCCAATCTGAAGAGTGTTGCTTTATCCAGACCAGGGTGGAGTACTTGGGTCATATAGTGTCCAAGAAAGGAGTGGCGGCCGATCAGTCAAAGGTGGAGGCTATGTTGAGATGGCCCGTACCTAAGAATCTAAAGGAGTTGAGAGGATTCTTAGGGCTGACGGGATACTAAAGGAGATTCGTCAAATGGTACAGTACTATAGCATGGCCACGGACAGAGCAGCTAAAGAAAGATGGATTCCTATGGGGAGAGGCAGCCACAGCAGCTTTTGAGAAACTAAAGAAGGCTATGACCACGGTACCCGTCTTAGCTCTACCAGACTTCACTCAGGCCTTCATAGTGGAGACAGATGCTTCAGGATATGGATTGGGGGCAGTACTCATGCAGGATCGAATACCCATTGCTTACTTCAACCAGGTGTTGGCGGCCAGAGCCAAGCTAAAATCAGTCTACTAGTGGGAGTTGATGGCTATCATTTTAGTCATCTAGAAGTCGAAACCTTACCTGTTTGGTAGGCATTCCATTGTCAGAACAGATCAGATGAGCCTGAAATACTTGTTGGAACAGCGAATGGCGACTGAAGAGCATCAGAGCTGGTTGTCAAAATTGTTGGGGTATGATTTTGAAATCCAGTACAGACCAAGAGGAGAGAACAAGGTGGCAGATGCCTTGTCCAGATGCATGGGAGCATGGTTTAAAATTGCGCAATATGAGGCTCGCCTTGAGGCCCGCCTTTGCGCAATTCCAGTAAAAAACGCCTCGATGCTTACGCCTCGAGTTTTTGTTATGAGGCTTGCGCCTCAACTTGGTTGAGGCCCGCCTTAAGGCTCGCCTCGCCTCACTGGCATGAGGCTTACGCCTCACACTATATATATATTAAAACTTACATAAATCTTGAAGTAAATGCCCGACATTGGACTCTATAATAGAGCAGGAAGGGGAGAGAGCAGTTCATCATAATGATGATTCAAATGAAGAACCCCTTAGTGATGACAGTGCTGATGATTTATGAGTTCTTATGTGATATGTCATTGCTATTTATTTTTAGAAATTGGAATTATATGTTAATGAAAAGAATACTGGGATTTGGGAAAGATAGAATTTTGAGTTGAACTATATTTCATGTTGTCTTATTATTGAGATATTTTGATTTCACTTCATATCTTATGTTTTTTTATGTTTTATATTATTCACTCATTAGTATATAAAAAACTTATCATTTTATGTTTACGCAATCTTTTGATTTTGAGGCTTACGCCTCAAAACGCCTTGAGGCTTACGCCTCGCCTCACGAATGAAAAACGCCTCAATACCCGAATACGCAATTTTAATCAAGGCATGGGAGAGCTACAAACAGTGGCAACGTCGGTTCCTTTGATGCTGGATTAGGAGGCCATTAAGGAGGAGAGCTCTAGGGATGAGGAGCTGGGGAGACGGATTTATCGAGGGAAGGTGGTAGCCACCCAGGGTACTCAGTAGAGGGGGGCAGACTACTGTATCAGAGGAGGTTCGTTATGCCCAGGACCTCAATCCACATACCAAACTTACTTTAGGAATTTCATGAAAGCATAGTTGAGGGCCATTTAGGGGTGCAGAAAACCTGAAGGAGATTAGTTGTCGAGCTTTATTAGAATGGAATGCATAGAGATGTAGAGGAGATGGTAGCAAGGTGTGAGATCTGTCAGAGGAACAAATACATGGCTATGTCACCAGGGGGGCTATTACAACCGTTGGCATTAGCAGGACAGGTATGGGAGGAGATATCCATGAACTTTATAGATGGGTCGCCCCATTCAGAAGGCTTTACGGTGATTCTAGTGGTGGTGGATAGATTGAGCAAGTATGCTCATTTTATTCCCCTTCGACATCCTTACACCGCGGTTACAATGGCTTCAGCCTTCATAAGAGAGGTGGTCAGATTGCATGGGGTACCAGAGGCAATCGCGTCATATAGAGATAAAGTGTTTCTCAATCATTTTTGGATGGAGTTGTTCAGGTTATAGGGGACAGTTCTAAAGAAGAGCATCGCTTACCACCCACAGACAGATGGCCAAACGGAGGTGGTCAATAGAAGCTTGGAGACCTACTTGAGATGCTTTGAGTCGGAGACACCCAAGCTGTGGGCCAAGTGGCTATCATGGGCGGAATACTGGTACAACACCTCGTTTTACTCAGCTTCACAGATGACTCCATTCAAGGTGTTGTTCGAAAGAGACCCTCCTCACTTGGTGCACTTTGGAGTAGCAGTACTCCAGTTTCTTCAATGGAGGAGTACTTGGAGGAGAGAGATCAAGTGCTAGAGGATTGAAGAAACATCTACTGAGAGCTCAACAGATTATGAAGAAACAAGTTGATGGGCATAGGAAAGACATCTAATTCGAAGTAGGAGAGATGGTGTTCTTGGAGGTCCGACCATACCGACAGAAGATAGTTGCCAACAAGAGAAATGAAAAGCTCGCTACAAGATACTTTGGACCTTATATAATATTGGGAAAAATTGGAGCGATAGCATATCGGTTGAAAATAGCACTTATGTGTCGTAGCTGAGAAGAGCCATTGAAAATTATACTGCCAGCTCGAAGTTACCGGCAACACTTACTGAAGATTTAGAGGTGATTCTGGAAATCTTAGAGTTGTTGGGGGTTCGCCAGAAAGAAGATAAAGCTAAAGAAGTGCTAATCAAGTGGAAGAATCTACCTGAATAAGATGCCACATGGAAGCCATGCGAGAGGGTGAAAAAGCAGTTTCCTAGTTTTCAGCTTGAGGACAAGGTAATGCTTTGAGAGGGAGGTATTGATAGGCTGATTCACCCTGAACCGGCCCAAAAGCCCACCCAGCGACCAGCTCAATTCTACAAGAGGAAACGGGTCCGCCTCTTTGATATACCGCCCACATGTGTGCGCCCCACTTGGAGCAATTGAGGAAGGGGGGATTTGGGCGGCTAGGGTGAGAGGAAAATTTTGAATGAGGGAGGTTTGAATTAAGAAATTAATTGTATTAATAGGAGGATTTGTTTTAGGGTTAGGGGATGCATGATTTGAGTTTTCTCTGGGAGTTCTTGGTTTTTTTTGCTCTAGATTGTTTTACCTAGAGATTTGGGAGAGAACGATCCTCTCGAATTGAGGATCATTTGTATCTTGTTCTCGTGTTTGTTTGGCTTTGTTTCTCTTATTGCAATCCATAGTTTTGGGGCTGATTTCACCCGGATTTTGCATTATTCTCGTTGTTTTCACCAATTAGTGATAGGTTTGCTTGCAAACTCAAGTATTTCCCTTAGGGTTACTTGCGAACTCAAGCATTTCCTATCAAAAGGTTACTTTGTGGATTGTTCATCAAGTTATACTACCACATGCTTTATGGTGGAATTTATTTCTTTGCTTCAGTATGGGTGAGATGATTATCCACCTATGATGCCTCATGTTATGTCCTAAATTAGTTTAGGCTTTACATGTAGCTATTTTCCTGGGTGTTTTCTTTAGCATGTGGTTGATACATTTTATCTGCCTTTGCGCATTTGTTGCTTCACCCATTCATTTTTCGTGATGTTAATTTTTCTCTGATGGATGAAGTTGCTCGCTCTTATTGTTCATTATTTTTTGGCATTGATCCCACTATTGTTTTGGGTCGAATTGGTTAGTATATATCCATGTGGTTTTACCTTATAAGACCTCTAGCTTGTTGCTTCCCTATGCTAGTAATGTGGTGGTTACATTGACTGTGCTAGCACATACATTCTGATCATACTAATTCTAGTTGTGTTACTATTTAACAATGTTGATTGTCATTACTTTGTATGAGCAAGTTTTGGCCATGCAGCTTCATTTTGCCTATGTGCTTGTTAAGTTGCAATGTGTAGTGGCAGCATACTATTAGAGCTTCTCTATTTGCAAAATATAATGCTACTCATTTGGTATTGTGTACCTACACTAAATTTTAGGTTCATTTGTGATTTCACATGTGTGTTGGGTTCATGGTGGCAATGTTGACTTATGGCTTGCTCCCTTTTGGATATTGTTTTTGCGGACTAAGAGAGTTTATAATTTATGGTTTATCCTATTATGGTGCATGGCAAGATGATATTACATTTTGATCGACCCTCTACTAACCTCACTTGTCCTTAATAGGATTCCTTTTGGTTGAGGATGGTGAGAAGAATGGCTCAAGGTTGGTTTTCGGGTATTTTGATTATTATGTTGGTTTAAGCCTATTGGCCTGTTACTTTAGATCATACCCCGACCACTTGGTTAAGTGGAATTTTTGTTTCTTAGGTAATCGTAATTTTCTGTGGCAAATGATCTTCATTTATTTCTTCTATCCTTTCATTAGCCTTTTTTCAAAGTTGGAAAGTGCTCGTGATTTCATGACATTTAGGCGGGAACTTTGAACATCTCTGTCTAACTGGTTAATTAGAGAAGTTTCTGTCTCTTTGTTGTTATGTTGAATTGGATAATACTAGTCTTGAGGTGAAGTTCTCTGATTTGGGACTTTGACCATCCTTATGTTTCCATGATTAAGGTGCTAATGAAGAGTGATGAGCATGATATGTTATTTTTTCCCCGGAAAATTTGAGGGAATCATCCAAACTATATTAAGAAAAAATGAAAGCACAAATCTGTAAAAGAAAAATCCATGGCTTCGTGCCCTCAAAGCCAGTCTGCAATAAAAGCGATCTCAAAGCTCTCCATAAAGGCAGTATCAACAAAATCGCCTTAGATACTAAACAATGCAAGCTAACACAAACCCAAGAAAGCGAAAAGTAGAGCACCAGCAAATGAGGTATTAAATCGTATCTAACCTGCGCAGCGTAACACATTTCCTTAGCGAGAAGGCAATCAAAAAACCCGTAAGAAGCAGAACTCGAACACATAATCGAGAGTCTGCAATGAACTAAAATGGAAAACGAGTCTCCGCTCTCCGGCGAAGTTGAAGCTCGGATCTTTGGAACTAAAACCCTAGTTGTTTTATAAGAGTAAATATTACTAGTAGGAAGGCAGATCAAAATAATCAGGAAAACAGAGAAATTTCAATATATTATTTTATTTTAGATTTGAAAGCTTCTTTGGAATCAAGATATCTCGGCTGCAAATCATAACTATTTTTTTTAAACCATTGAATCATAATTTCTCGAATAATATTCAATTATATTTGACCAAGACAAAGGATTTATTTGAAATAATTTTTATTTATTTTTTCTAATAATAATCATAATTTCTATTTAATTAATATTTATTATTTTTCTAATAATTTGTTATTTGCTTGGTATTTCTCATTTTTTAGCGCGATTTTAGCTCTGGGAGGACGCATATCTACGTTAGGTGGGAGGACCCAATAATTATTCACAACAATTAAAATAAACCTATTCCAAATTATATTAGTATAATACTTAGTTTATATATAATTAATAATATAATAAATTTAATTTCTAAAACAAATAAATCCCTCCGCTTCTTCGGCCTCCTCTTTGCATGGTAATTTATTTCATTTTGCTGATAACGTGGGCCTCTCTCTCACTCTTCTTTATCTCTCTCTCCCCTTGTCTGTCTTCTTTATTTTTCTATTTCATTTTCTTTGATTTTTTATATTTCTTTACGGCCAAATTTTCGGAACGATTGTATTTGTTCCCAATTTAAGCAAATGGAGCGTGATTAGAAATAAATTTTAAAACAAGCAAATACGCCAAACTCATCCGCGCATCTAGTGAATGCGCGGTATTGATTGGTGCATTAAGAATGCGCCGAAACAAATGATGCATTCTTTCAATGCGCCTAATGTTCTGGCGCATTCAAGGTGTACGAGAAAAATGGCGGATGCAGGGTCGGCGGTGATCTCAACGGTGAAACCTGGTGCTAGAAAAGAGGAAGGCCAAGATGAAGCGCTGGAGAAACAGAGTAAGGGACTTAAAACACGGAGAAGCTTTTGTTTCTGAATAAAAAACAATTATAGGGATAAATGTAAATCTTTGATGCCATGGTTAGACAGGTGGAGAAGAGGTTGACGAGTCGCCGGAGCTCAGCCGCTCCCTGGAAGCCATGACTGTCTCCTCCCAAAACGACGGAGGGTAAATAAAGCTTCCCAAAGACCATAACAGCAGCTACACCGGCATGATCTCGTCGGCAGCATCCAAGGTGTACGGGAAAATGGCCGATGCAGGGACGGCGGTGATCTCAAAGGTGAAACCTGATAGTAGAAAGGAGGAAAGTGCAGATGAAGCGGTGGAGAAAAAGGGTGAGGGGCTTTAAATTTAATCAGGATTATATCACGGAGAAGCACTGTTTCTAAACAAATGAAAAATTAGAGGGATTTTAATCACAATCACTGAAAAGTTTCTAGCTTGCGAGTTTTGATTAACCGTTACGTGGTTGTACAGGTGGAGAAAATGATGAGGAATCGCCAGAGCTCAGCCGCTCCCTGGAGGCGATGACCGTTTCGGGGCATTCTTTAGAATGCGCCTGAACATTAGGCGCATTCAAAGAATGTGCCATTTGGTTCGGCGCATTCTTTGAATTCGCCAATCAAGACTGCACATTCACTAGATGCTCGGATGAGTTTGGCGTATTTGCTTGTTTTAAAATTTATTTCTAATCACGCTGCTTCTGCTTAAATTGCGAACAAATACACTCGTTCCGAAAATTTGGCCTTTCTTTACCCCCTATTTTTTGGATTTTTTTTTTGGAAAAAGATAAGGCATTGGTATGTTGTAAAAATGATAAGGTAAGGTTATATTGCAATAACATAATTAATTAATAAATTTTTTTAATAAATTTTAAAAGGTAAATAAATAAATTAAATAATATTAACTTCATAATTTTGTATTATTTATATTTTTTTAAATAAATATGAACCATTCTATCAAATACTTTTAATATATAATTAATTTAGAATAAGTTAGAATATTATCTTAAATTAATTTAAATTTAATTAGAATAATTATAGTTAAAAATTAAAAATCAATTTAATTAATTCAAATAAAATAATCTTAACTATAAAAAAAATTTATTTTAACTCCATTCATTAACATAATCTTATGAGAGAAATATTAATTTCTCAATATATAATAAGATAGGAGTGATATATCTATATCTTTTTAATAAGAACAACTATAATTTTGAATATATATTTTTCTAATTTTTTTATTAAAATCTTATCTCAAGATCTACTATTACACTAAAAAAAATATTATTTGAAGAGTTATTTAATGGCTAGTATTAATTTGTGCCCTCATTAAATAATTTTCTGGCTCCGCCCCTATTTACAAGAATCTTCACAAATAATTGTCACCATTCTAAATTGACCCTCAAGATTATATTCAATAAAAAAATTAGACGCATGATCAAATATAATTTGAAATCTATCATAATAAAATGTAGTCATAAAGATCATCAGCATTAAAATTACTTACATCAAGCAATAGTAAATATTTTTTTTATTAATAAATTTGAGTTTAAGCCAAAGGAAAATTTGAAGTGGGGACCTCTTGCTTGAATTTCTTGCTCTTAATTCTTTATTATTTTAAATTGGTTGCAACTTGCAAGTAATGCTCTCTCGCTTTTTTTATTTTGAGTACATGCTCTGTATTTTCTCAATAGTGAGGGAAAGAATGAAATTAAAAGTTGGAGCAATTATTACGTCCTGCCAAATCCGAACGTTTCCGAATGTATACCAAGTAATACCGAGTGCTCAATACCAAGTTTTAGATGATGTGTCGTGTGTGGTTATTGGTCTGTGAATGCATTCGGTGACCGGACGTAATAATTGCTCAAAAAGTTGCCCTAAACCTTACGGCTTTGCTGTTGGACGTTAGCTAAAGTTCTTTTTTTTTTGGGGAAATTATTAGCTTAAGTTAAATTTTCTTTTTCTTTAATCCAGTTTTAAAAATTTCTTTTTTCTGTATTAATAATAATTATTGAAATTAGATTAAAGTCCATAATACTTCTATAAATAGCAAAATAGCAATAACACATATTTAAAACATGCTTATATTTTTTATTTTTTAAATACATTTTTTTAGTGTTGATATGTCATCAAAAAATTATCTTGATCGGGCATGAATCTCGAGGCAAAAATCAAGTTGGAAATTTCAAGAATTAAATTTTGGACCATTTGAACTCTGATTTCAGCAAACTTATAATAAAACAGTGTCTCAGAAATAATAACCCAATGACACCAAATTCAACTCGATTCGAGCCTAAATGGGTCCAAATCAAAGACCTGACGCACATTCAAAAGGTTCGAATCACAATTTGAGTTACCAAACGATTTCCAAACATGACAAGCTTATAGTTGAATCGAGCGGCTCGACAAGACGAATCCAACGAGCCCAAGATCGCCAAATTTCGGCATCATTAAGACCTTCAAATATATGATAAACAGTCCACAATCGAATGATTCAATATCGATCGTTCATCAGAACCACTCCAAATTCACCCCTGATCTCTCATCTATTTACGGGCCATGCCACTCCAGAAAATCTATAAATAGACCCCTCATTCCTCTTGAGAGGGGATCAGAGCAAGAAGAAGAAGAGAAGAGAAGAAGATTAGGATGGAAGAACTCCTCGACCACCGCCGGAGTTCCGCCTGACTTTTAAGTGACACCGGAATTCCGCCCGACCTCCAAGTGACGTCGGTGTCTCACCCGAACTACAATTGACAGTGGAGTTCTCCTCAGCCGCCAACTAACGTTAGACTTCTTACCAACGTCAACCTCTGCTTGTCGCAAAGTTTCTACCCGACGCCGGACTTCTACCGGTTGTCAAACTTTCGCTGGACATCTATCCGAAGATAGATTTCTTTCCATTGTTGGACTTTTACCTGATGCCGTCCTTCTGACCTTCATCATTAGACAATAGTCATTCCGACCTCCGTCGCCTGCCGACTATGGTCCTTCTGACTTACATCGCCCACCATCTACAGTCCTTTCGACCTCCGTCGCCAGCAGACTACAGTCCTCCTGGCTTACGTCGCCCATCGACTACAGTCCTTCCGACTTCCATCGCCCACCGACAACGGACCTTCCGAAAAACCAATCCTTCCGACCTTCGTCGCCTGCCGACTACGATCCTTCTGACTTACGTCGCTCGCCGACTATGGTCTTTCAGACCAAACAAACACTTCAACTGGGATTCTTTGTATTCTCATCATGTAATGTATTCTATAATATGTACATCAAGCTAAGGCCTTCCCCCAAGGAAGAGCCTCATTTGGAATCAACTGCAATACTAGTGGATTCATTCAAACTAGGCTAGGCCCCGTGGTTTTTCCCCCTATTCAGGGGATTTCCAAGTAAAAATCTTGGTGTCCTCATAATTGTTACACTCTCCCTCTTTATTTAATTGCGTGCCAAATTTTTGTACAATGCTAAGACGTTAAATATGATATTTCTCTACTGCCTCGAATACTCCAGGACGCAGCAGTTTGGCGCCGTCTCTGGGAAAGTGATTCCCAACTAGGTAAATTTTGCTCCAACCTCAGAAGGTCAATTAAGTCAACTTCCTGACATCAGTCATTGCTGCATCAATATCATAAGAATCAGATGCAGACTGGGGGGCAACTTTGACTCCAACTATGGTAAAAAAGATCCTCTGATGTTTTCATCATCAAGATGGTATTTTAGGAAAATCCTTATGAACACAATGATGCTTCCAATCAATTACAAGCTTTATATAGTTTATATTTGGACTTCTACTCCTTGGGCAAGGTCTTAATCTTGACCTCAAAAAGGCAGTAATGGTTTAAAGATAGATCATTTTTCATCTTTGATTCGAGATACACGCGGCGTTCTCCCCCTCCCAATCAAGGTAAAATCCATCCCAGGGGGATTCGATTCAACCTCTTCCACATAGGTTAACATAGTCGAGCAAAGGCTCCAACATACAATCTCGAATATGTCTCACATCCTTGGTGGATTCTCTCAACCTATTCCACACAGGTTAATGTCATCGAGCAAAAGCTCTGACATACAACCTCAGATAGGTCTCACATTCTTGGTGGATTCTCTCAACCTCTTCCACACAGGTTAACATCATCGAACAAAGGCTCTAACATATAACCTCGGATAGGTCTCACATCCTTGGTGGATTCCCTCGACCTCTTCCACACAGGTTAACGTCATCGAGCAAAGGCTCTGACATACAACCTCGGATAGGTCTTACATCCTTGGTGGATTCTCTCAACCTCTTCCACACAGGTTAACGTCATCGAGCAAAGACTCTGACATATAACCTCGGATAGGTCTCATATCCTTGGTATATTCTCTCAACCTCTTCCACACAGGTTAATATCATCGAGCAAAGGCTCTGACATATAACCTTGAATAGGTCTCACATCCTTGGTGGATTCTCTCGACCTCTTCCACACAGGTTAATGTTATCGAGCAAAGGCTCTAACATATAACCTCAGATAGGTCTCATATTCTTGGTGGATTTTCTCGACCTCTTCCACACAGGTTAACGTCATCGAGCAAAGTGCTCTGACATACAATCTCGGATAGGTCTTACTTCCTTAATGGATTCTCTCGACCTCTTCCATAAAGGTTAACGTCGTCGAGCAAAGGCTCTGACATACAATCTTGGATATGCCTTACATCCTTGGTGGATTCTCTCGACCTCTTTCATATAATTTAGAGTCATCTAGCAAAGGCTTCGACATACAACCTCGGATAAGTCTTACATCCTTGATGAATTCTCTCAACCTCTTCCACACAGGTTAACGTCGTCGAGTAAAGGCTTCGACATACAACCTCGGATAGGTCTTATATCCTTGGTGGATTCTCTCGACCTCTTCCATATATGTTAACATCATCGATCAAAGTGCTCTGACATACAACCTCGAATAGATCTTACATCCTTGGTGGATCTCTCAATCTCTTCCATATAGGCTAATGTCATCGAGCAAAGTGCTTTGACATACAACCTCGGATAGTTCTTACATCCTTGGTGGATTCTTTTGGCCTCTTTCATATAGGTTAACGTCATCGAGCATGGCTCTAACATATAATCTTGGATAGTTCTCATATCCTTACTGGATTTTCTCTACCTTTTCCATACATGTTAATGTCATCGAGCAGTGCTCTAACATACAACATCGAATAAGTCATACGTCCTTAGTGGATTCTCGTAACCTCTTTTATAGAGGTTAGCATCATCGAGCAATGTTCTGAGCAAACAAAATTCTCTCTATAAAGATTCCATAAAAGAAAGTGGTTTATAAAATCATCACTCATATAAAGACATTAGCAGTCTAACAGTGCCTCCAAAAATATAGGGTGAAATATATCAAAGCATATCTCAAAGATGTATAAAAACTTTAATTTTCTCTAAAGGACAAGTTCTTAATTTCATATTCAGTATCATTGGAGTTATATTGCAAAAATTGTACATCAAATTCTTTTTTGCAAGAATTTGAAAGTAAAAAGTACATTGGCATCAACCATATAAGACTAAAAGTTACTATCATATCTTTAGTGGATTTGAAAGACTTCTTCTCTATTGCACACAAGCATCTCTTACAACTTCTTCTTCAAAGAAAGATTATAGTTTGGTCTTTATCAGGCCTCAACTCAGTTGACACTATACGTGTGGTGCCAGAATGTCGGCATAACACACTGCTTCGGCCCCTTGAATCAAGGATATTTGATGTCGGCACACTTCCGTATATGATGCATATTATTTATGCAGAATAAAACTGGACCACCAGCATCATCGGCCCTTCTCTCGATATTCGTCATTGGTCATTTACTTCATATCAGCCATCATCAGCTTCTCACTCAAACTATTGATAATAATACACCAACTATCTCCTTCAACTCTCAACTCAGTTGTTGACTGCCAGCAGACTTCCACTCGATCATTTATCATCGACAAACTTTCGCTCAAATAGCATCGAAATTCTCCCAATCTGCTCATGACCTCTAGTTCTCCTCCCGGGCACTATTTCCATCTAATCTTCTCAAATCACCCTCACATACAAGCAGCAATTGATCTTCTTCTATCAAGGGTTATCTATTAAGAAGATAGCCTATCATCGTGACTTCTTCTACACAAGAGAGGGGCACTAAAGCTGGATAGGGGAATGCTGCCTATCTATGACAGTGGAATGCCTCCAATGTAAAAAGAAGAACACAATAGAAGAATAAGGAGAAAAAATATCCTTCTACACAAGAGAGGGGCACTGAAGCTCGATCCATGTGGGCCCCACCAAATTATTTCAAAAAATAAAAATTTAAACTGAACCGCTGGCCAATCCGCGAGCCCAAGAGGGGCGCACCAGTTTGGCGGTCTAACTAGTATGGGCTCTGATTTTTGGCCCGGACGATCAAAATCTGACATTTTTGGGATACCCGGACACTTTTTTCGACATTCCGGACTCAATTTTGACACTTTTGGAGCTCAATGGGACCTCTATGATCAAATTTGAGAAAGTTTCTAATTTTTGGAAGGTAATGTTTTGCGATTCAGCTAATGTAAATTGTCAACGCATATATTTTCGGACTCTTGGAGCATCGACATCCAAAAATATGGGGGCAGCTGATAATGCATCAATAAATTATCTTGATCGAGCACGAATCTCGAGGCAAAAATCAAGTTGGAAACTTCAAAAATTAAATGTGGACCATCTAAACTGTGATTTCAACAAACTTATAGTCAAACTGAGCGTCTCGGAAATAAGTACCCAACGACACCAAATTCAACTCGATCTGAGCCTAAATGGGTCCAAATCAAAGATCTGAAGCACATTCGGAAGGTTTGAATCAATATTTGAGTTACCAAATGGTTTCCAAGCATAGCAAGCTTATTGTTGAATCGAGCGGCTCGACAAGACGAATCCAACGAGCCCAAGATTGCCAAATTCTGATATCATTAAGACCTTTAAATATATGATAAACAATCCACAATCGAATGATTCAATATCGGCCATTCATCAAAACCACTCAAAAATCGCCCCTGATCTCTCATCTATTTACGGGCCATGCCACTCCAAAAAATCTATAAATAGACCTCTCATTCCTCTTGAGATGGGATCAGAGCAAGAGGAAGAAGAAAAGAGAAGAAGATTAGGAGGGAAGAATGAAAGTTCATTAGAGATGTTAAGCCCTTATGAACTTAGTCCCAAGC
>NW_021319319.1:170572-200664 GCF_001605985.2 Dendrobium catenatum
GCTGGACTCTACCGGTTGTCAAACTTTCACTGGACATCTATCCAAAGATGGATTTTTTTTTTATTGTTGGACTTCTACCTGACGTCATCCTTCTGACCTTTGTCATGAGACAACAATCATTTCGACTTCCGTCGCTCGCCGACTACAGTCCTTCTGACTTACGTCGCCCACCGACTACAGTCCTTCCGACCTCCGTCGCCAGCCGACTACGATCCTCCTAGCTTACGTCGCCCGCCGACTACAATCCTTCCGACCTCCATCGCCCACCGACAACGGTCCTTTCGACCTTCGTCGCCCGCCGACTACGGTCCTTCCGACTTACGTCGCTCGCCGACTACGGTCTTTCAGACCAAACAAACACATCAACTGGGATTCTTTGTATTCTCATCATGTAATATATTCTATAAGATGTATATCAAGCTAAGGCCTTCCCCCAAGGAAGAGCCTCATTTGTAATCAACTGCAATACTAGTGGATTCATTCAAGCTGGGCTAGGCCCCATGATTTTTTCCCCTTTTTAGGGGTTTTCCACGTAAAAATCTTGGTGTCCTCATAGTTGTTACACTCTCCCTCTTTATCTGATTGCGTGCTGAATTTTCGTACAATGCTAAGACGTTAAATATGATATATCTCTACCGCTGCGAATACTTCAGGACGCAACAAGTGTAATTTTAAAACACATTTATTTTCATTGTTAAAATAAATCAAGTTATTTTAAAGTACACTTAATTTAAAAAAGAAAAACAATCATAGTCAGCAGCCATTGGTACTTACTCTCTCGTGATCACTCGAACACAACATAAATGAATAAAATTAATATATATTTATGATACTAAGTATATTTTATTTTACTTCAGAATATAAATAAAATAAACTAAATTATTAAAATAAAATAAAATAAAATAAAATAAAAGATCCATAATGGACCTTAGAAAGTTGAACATATTTTTATTTTATTCAAAAATATAAATCCAACAAAAGAAAAATATAAATGCTAAATAAAATAGAAAATAATTCCAAACAACCCTCAAAATTACACTTATTTGTCTCGTATTATATGTTGTATTACATGTAACCCTAATATATTATATATTGTATTGCACGTAAGCCTAATTCTTTTATATTTGATTTTATAGTTAGATGGTGAGTTTTTTTCTATTCATTAGATTTATTATCTTTGGTACTACTCATTACTATTTAAATTTATCATACGTTACAATATTTTAAAGAAAAGAAGTTTTCTTTATTTGTGTTGATTTTAAATGTTTTTTTAACAACTTTATAGATAAAATATTCATATAAAGATATTATGGATACTACCATGTCTTATGAAGAGATGAAGTGAAAAAAAATAAACACTAAAAGTTGAAAGGCCTTTAATTAATTTTGAATCTATTTATCTATATATGTTCATCATATTTTTGGATTCAATTTTGTCCATATGTTATACTCAAACTTAACTCACAAGATATTGTGAGACTCATAGAGTAAGAGATTAGAGAGAGGGAGAGAGAGAGAGAGAGGTTGAGAGAGTTTATTATATTTCTTAATTCAAGATTTAAGTAACTATGTTTTAAGTATGCAAACACCCCTTTACCCCTTGTAGATTTTCTTTATCAAGTTCTTCAAATATGGAATAAACAAACAAATTATGTGATGATGTTGTTATTATTCCTTTTAGTTGGATACCCCTTGTTGAGTCTGACCACATGGTTGATTCCTCACATCTTATATGTGTCAAACATAACAAGGTTATGGAGGGCTATATTACCCTTGAACATCAAGTGGCAGTGAAAGATCCCTATGAAGTTTTAACTTCAAATTATATTTTCTTTTCAAAGGCACAACTCCTTATAATAACAATAATGATGCTTTGAAGGTGTCTATACTCTCTACATGTTATTATTTTTAACTTCAACAGTTGTACAAAGCTACAACTCCTTAGATAAGAAAATTCACTTAGGTAACTTCGCGGAAGGTTCCACAACACTCATAATTCACTTGATTATATATAATCAAGTGAATTGTGAGTGTCGTGGAAGGTTATATATATATATATATATATTTCAGCACTCACACTTCACTTGATAATATATCTAGTGACATCACTGCTTACATTAGGTTTGGAGTTGGATTACTTGAAAGCGAGGTCATCCTCTTGAAGAGGAGAACTTCTTCATCTCAAATTAATAAATTTGGAATTGGAATCAAGTTCATACTTCACCACTTCATTTGCAAAGGCTTTCTTTACAAAGAGGGAATTTTGATTTGGTTATACAAGCTTTGTTAGGAGGAGCATCTTCATCTCTTATTGCCAATTATTTACTCATGCCCTACTTAACAAAGCATTATTTCTAAAAGAATGAACTCATTGTGTTGAAGATTTTAATAACAATGTGTTTTTATTTCTTTTCTAATTTTTTAATTAATTATTTGATTCTCAAGTCACCTCAAACCTCTGTATGCTCTAATGATACCTACCTTTGTGATTTGACACACACGACTTGATTGTTTGGAACTTTTTTCTTCTATTAATGTTTTTTTTTTATATTCAACCATGAATATTAGCTTTGAATTTTTACTATCTCTCTCCCTCTCTCCCTATCTCTCTATCTCTCTCTTTCTCTCTCTTGTTCTTCTTCTTCCCATGGATTTTCTTTGATATGGCATATGTCAAAGATATTCAAGAGTTACACAAATAACTTTTTGAATATATGTGCTGAAATTATTCATTTTTTTTCTTCACTGGTCATTGAGTACAATTTTAAGTCCTCACAAAGGGAATTCAAGTTTGGGATGATTTTGTTGTTTGAGCTTGATTAAATTTTCCAATTCATCGAATGATGACAAGTTATACTTCAAACATGGTCAATTTTTCTTAGTTATCATCTTCTCTTATCCCTCGAGATAACAAACATGTTTAAATACTTCAATTTGTTTACAACCCAAGTGGTTCCCAATTATTTAGCCTATATTATTATTTTAATTATATATCTCCAAGAGCAATAGGATGGTAATGCATTATTTCCTTGTAAGTATATAAAATTTTAGTGGTTAGAAAAGAAGATCAAAGATTTATGTAGAAGCAAGGACTACATGGTCAATCAATACTTGAGTGAATGAAATCATATTTATCAAATCAACTCTAGTTTTTTTTTTATACAAAAATAAGAGATTAAAATCTTCAGTAAACTTAAAAAGAATGAGTTTAACTTCATCACTTATTCGTCTAAGTCATATATGAAGGTGACCATAACTTGGGCAACCTTCTTCGAGAAAATTTCCTAGTAAGTTACCTTTAATTTTTTTACGTTATAAGTTGCCATTAGATTTTAATATAAGTTTCCTTTCCTTCATCTTTTTCAATTTTCAAAATTATTAGATAGATCATCTACTTTTCCATGATTATTTATCCCAAGGCCATTTGAATAAATTTTTGGATGATGTCCAGATGAGTGTCTTTGTCTCTACAAACAAGAAGCAACAAATGTTCATCAATTATGACGAGGATTCCAACTACAATACTAAGTTTACATTAAGTTATCTTGGGTGGAGGTACTTTTGCAATGATTTCTATCATATTGGTTATTGAAGTCTTTCTAAAGAATTCATTGAAAAAGTATATTTTAAAAGATAAAGGTATGAAGAAAATCATTCAATATCTTTCTTTGAGAGAATTTAGTGCAAGTTATAAGATTGATAAAGAAAGATGACTATTTCAGGGATAAAAAGGGGCAAGTTGTCGTAAACTATAGTTTGAAGCCACTTCTAACTAAGAAAAAGTTACACTTTATGGCTTTTGTTTTTGATCCTATCATCTTCTATGAGTACTCTCAGAACCAACTATTGAAGCTATCAGACGATGATATGCACATGTCGGTGAGGTGACTATTGTAATCCAGGATTCCTTGCTTATGATTTTGATGATAACAAAAATTATTGATTGAGATTTTATTTCTCTTAGAATAAATACTTAATATTGTTTTTTTTCTGTTCATACTAACTTTTTAGAAAAAATATACACCACTCAAGACTTCTAAAGACTTCAGTTTTGATAGAATAGGATGTGAACTTAAAAAGTATGTAATTTTAACTTTCTTATAATTTTCTATTTCTTGAGTCTGGACACATATGGGTGTATGCAAATTGGTGATCATGAGCACAGAGGGGGAGTGAGGAAAATTTAAGATAAATTGTTTTACTAATCATATTGTATGACTTACAGTCATACTATATGACTTACAATCATATTGTCTTATTAGTTATTTTAAAAATGGTTTTAAATAGCTAATTAAATCATTAATCTTAGTGAACTAAGTATATTATAAGATTTGTTTTTATTTATAAACCCCTGCTAGATAAATTAAGTAAGAAATTCAAAAAAATGATTTAAACAAATTATATTGTGTGATCCTAATCATATTGTATGACATTTTGACATCTTAAATTTTCCATTATAATTAGTCAATCAAATCATACTTTAATTAATTGCAGTAGATTATACTATACGATCTTGACCATAATGTACGATCTTGATCATTATGTATGATTGATATAGATAAAATTTGGTCATCCAATGATCGTACCAATGAAAATAATAAATTTTAAACTAATCTTATTGTATGATGTTTACATCATACTAGAAGTCCTATTACAAATTAACTAATCTTATTGTACGATATATAGAGGTGATTTTCAATCATTCTAGAAGTCATCCTGTAAGAATACAGAGAAATTAAATCGATCGTACTAGACGACCTCACAATCATTTTAAATGATATGTTGTAAAATTTAAATAGTTCGTTTGAATGATTATCTTTATCGTACTAGATGGGTCTAGTTATTGAATTGATCGTACTGTACTAACTCATTTGTACTGTACGAGTATAAATAACCAACTTAAACTTTTAGGACTTTTGGAAGACTAATACTTAAGCAATATTTTAATAATATCTTCAATAAGAGAGAGGAGTCATTGGTTGTTGAAGGTAATCTAAGAGAGAAGATTTCTTGATAGCTCTTGGGCGAGAGAGGAAGATTAAGGTGAGGTTAAGAATGAGGGAGTAGTGTAAGGGGTTCACATGGTTGCTCCATGCTAGCTTGCACCTTGATTCCTCTTGTAGCCTGGTGAGTCCTTCAAATTTCTCTTAGGAGATAGCCTACAAAGTCAAGTTCTCTAAGTTCTCTACCTTCTCTAGGAGGGAGAAAAAGGAGTTATGGTTCTTTTCCTTCTATAGGAGAGAGAAAAAGAAGCTAATATTCTTTGCCTTCTTTAGGAGGGAGAAAAAGGAGCTGAGGTTCTTTTCCTTCTCTAGGAGGGAGAAAAAGGAGATTAGGTTCTCCGCCTTCTTCATGAGGAAGAAAAAGATTAAAGGTTCACTACCATCACCAAAAGGGTGTCATAGCTTTTAGTACTCCAGCACACTAGGGATTTTGTAAGGGCTTCTCTGCCTTGTTGTGGGGGAAAATAGATAGTCAGTTAGTTTAGTGTAATAACTGGAGTAGAGGATTCAAGCAGTGGACGTAGGTCTAGGTTGACTAAACCACTATAAAAATTTATGGGATGCTTTTTTCCTTTTCATATTTAGTTGCTTATGATTCATTTTTCTATTATTTGTAAATTGAATTTAATACATAAATTTTATTATTTACAATCAACTATAGTTAGAATGGGTTGTAGCTTGCAAAAATAATAACTTCAATGTTTTGAAAAAAAGTATTTTAATTCTCAATTTGTTATGCACTATTTTAAGTAAATTATTTGGATTAGTTTTAAAATCATTTTCATAAAAAATATATAAGTATTTATGTTGAGTAATTTTAAAATTATCAATTCAGCCCCTCTTGTTTCCCCTCGGGCTAGTTCATTGAGGTCTCACGACCTCCTCGAACTTTCAAGTGGTATCAGAGAGGGTCTTGAAATATTGATTTTAAAATCATCAAGTAATGATCTAATTATGCAATTTGGTAACCAAAATACTGCTGAGGGTTATTCAATAATCAATCCACCACTATTTGAAAACAACCCTTTTAATTTTAAGAAAATTTGCATGTATAGTTTTTTACAATCAATTGATTTTAGGATGTGGCATATGACACAAAGTAGTTATTCTATTCTATCATGTGTATTTAATGAAGTCAAAACTGAAATTCAATATAATGAATGGAGTAAAGAGGATAGAGAATTTTCTTAGTTAAATGCTAAATGTCTTAGTTATTTTTTTATGTTCTTTGATATCTGAATTAAATAAAACACCCTACGAGCTCCTTAAGGGTAGGACACCCAACCTTTCTTACTTGCATATTTTTTTGGGTGTACATACTTTATTCTAATCAATAGAAAATCACCCTTAGAAAAATTTGATCCCAAGTCTTATGAACGGGTCTTCTTAAGTTATTCATCTATAGGTAAGAAGAGTATCTTTACTATTTAAGTCCACTTATTTACTCAAAGATAGTATCTTTTGCTACTATCTTGAGCTGAGAAAGGCTAGAGGGGGGAGAGAGAGAGAGAGAGGATCGTGTGAGGGGGAGTTTGTGAGGGGTTTCACAAAGGTTGCTCAAAGAAAGGATATGAGTCGTCTTCTCCGATCGTCCTCCCTTTGTCCTTGGAGGTTCGAGAGAGGTTGGCTTCAGCAACTGATCAAGGTTCTCTGCCTGCTTCTGGAGGAAGCAAAATGAATTGAGGTTCTCTTCCTGCTTCAGGAGGAAGAAAAAGGAGTTGAGATTCTCTGTCTGCTTCAAGAGGAAGCAAGAGGAGTTGAGGTTCTCTGCCTGCTTCAGGAGGAGGCAAAAGGAGTTGGGTTCTCTGACTCACTGGGGTTGGTGAAAAGGAGGTTTGTACAGGCATCTCCGCCTTGTTGTGGGAGCAGAAGGAGAGTCACTGAGTTTAGTGCAATACTCTGAGGGCGCCTCCAGGGAGTAGACGTAGGTCGAGTTGACCAAACCACTATAAATATGGTGTGTTCTTTCTTATTATTGCTTTCGTATTTATTTTCCACACTTAGTTTCTTTTGTGGTGATTATTGGTTTGTTTGAGTTTGTGTTTTGATTGAAAACTTTTTAAAATTCCAATTCACCCCCCCTCTTGGCTAGCCTTGGGCTAGTTCATAAGGGCCTAACATCCCTAACGAACTTTCATCTAATGTCTTCATTTAAATATTTCATGTCTTCACATGTGATTAAGCTAAATCATGGAAGAAGCTTCTCAGGCTGATGTGAAGTTGGGGTTCAGGGTATTAATATTTATGTAAATATTTACAATGACTTAATCATTGTAAATGTTGTCACAAATAATTTGAATTAATGCGTAAGTCATTCATATTTCATGCATTAGTAACTTTATTTTTACCTTGATTTGAAACTAACTTCATTCATAATAATATATGCTCAGTTTCTCACTTTATGCTTTGCATTCTACTTATGGTAGGTTTTTTGATTGATCTATAACTTAATGATACTTAAAGCTTTATATTCTATCATTCTTTATAATGTATAATTAACAATTTATTCCTTGCAAAAAAAAAAAAAAAGAGGAAACTTTTCATATATACAACTCACTTTCCATATATAACTCACTTTCCGAAAATAACTCATTGTCTATTTCATATTGTATGTTGACCTCTAATTTGATAGAATTATTCTTTTATCTTTTAATATATACAAAAACCAGAGCTACCAAAAACATTTTTTATCTATATAAATACTAGCAGAATTAAAATTATTAATTAAAATATCAATATATACATATGTATTAATTTCCCTAAATATCATATACGATACTTAGTACCATACAATTATATCACAACTAATATGTTTTCAATACAAAAAGAATAAATAAAGTAATAAGAACTTAAACTTGAAAGATCAAGATCAATCTCACACCCTAGTGACCTTTCCTAAACTTGAAATCATTTAACCATATATTATGAGCTCAAGAGCCCAACAAGTAATCAAATCCCTCAACTGACTCAAAGCATGATAAAGAAGCAGCATGCATGTCGTTAGTCAATTCATAGCTGTAGCGGCCACATGATGATGAATTGACACAAAAATTGTGAATCACACAAGTAATAACACTATAACACTAAAGTCTATAAATAGTTAAATAGTATAACACTAAAGCTAGTAAAGTAGTATAGTGCGAAAACTAGTAAACGAATAATGGTGTCAAATCAATAAAGTATTTTTATATCAGAACTTTCAATCAATAAAGAAATCATATAAAGTTATAAAACTAAAGCATCGATAAAGACTGTTGAATCATTTCAATATAGTAAAACCCTCTAATGATGTACACATACAATCATCACATACAATCATGTTATTTTATATCAGTTTCATATTAGAACTTTAATCACATGCTGAATATATCATGGGGTAGATATTAATAATAATTATAGTTAGTTAATAATAGTAACGATAATAATAAAATAGTAGTAATATCAGGAATTATATCGATGTCTGTATTGGTATTAATAAAACTAGTGGCAATAGTAGTAAATTAATATAATAATAATAAATCTATCTAATAATAATAATTATGTAGAATAATTAGAATAATGCCTCAATAATATGCATATTAGTAGTCACACTAAAAAAATAAGAAATCTTAGCTCAATAAGTGTTTTTCCAGTATCATATCAATATTAGTAAATCATTAGCTTCATAAATAGAGTCATCACTCTTTGCCCGTTGGCACAATTATCATCTCCTTAAAACTCGTAATCAGTATCATATGAATCAATAAAGGATATCACCAAATCATAGTACTTAAAGGAAATCCCGTTGACCTATAATCTTGTATATATCAGTCAATCTCCAGCCAACGTTAGTGAAATAAGATTTTTACTTGTCTTCACACATTATTATCACATTATTATAATAGTAATAATGACCATCTATTACTTAATAATACACCCATTTTCATTCTCAATATTTGTATTAATAATATACTTAAAATAAAAATACCTAATTATTTATTCAGTGCAAATCATACAAAATTTTGCAACTATTATTTTAACCAGTGTAATTTAATAATATGATAGATAAATTGCTCATGTTATCAAAAAATATTATATACCAAAGGTTATGTAGTGAAAACTTGCTAAAAATTAAGATATCACAACTTTTATAAGTTTTGACCACATTAAAATGCATAAAATACAAAATATACAAAATCCTTGAAATTAAAAATAGGGTAATGATTCCTTAAAACAAGACAAGAAAATTTTAAAACTAGATAATTAGGAAAAAATCTTTCTATGACCTCCAAATCTTAACATCATTCATCTCTCTCCTCTCTTTTCTCTCTAAAACTCATTTTCTACTTCTCTGTTCAGCCATATGAAGGAAAAAAAGGTTTAAATGAATCTTATTAGTGAATAGGGATATTTAAGAATAAAATTTATTAAGGTTATTTTGTTAATTTTGTAATTTATTCAATTTTAGAATAAAATTGTTTCAAATTCTTTTATATTTTCAAATTTAGAGCTTTCAAAATTATAGAAAATTATCCATAAAATAGTCCATTGTATTTAGAAAACTTTGGTGAAATCATTTTATAAAATGGACACCTAACTATTACAAAACCCATATATCGACAAGTGTCAATTTTTCACACTAGTCTAAGAATTAGGGGAAAATTATTATAATTAAAATACAGTAATGTTTTTATTGTGGCAAAGATGGTTCTTAATTTATACTTATAATGACTCCTAAAAAATTATTTAAGTAGGTCAAACTTTTGTGATTACAATCTACCCACTTTAAAAAATGTTGACCTCATTAAGGATTTAAGCACAAAATTAATATAAAATAAATATTTTCTAAAATAAATTAAATGAAAAACTAATTCAAAACTCTTCAAAGGAATCACTTTGAATCATTAATCGTTCTCTATCATATAGTCATGCAATTCATTCCATCACATGTCCTTCAATTATGCATGAAATACTATGTTATTGAGTTATTAAAATAAATTTCTTAATGAGGTTATTATCTATCTTCTAGATACTATATATTGTACACATGTGGCATCACTAGAGTTGGTGCAGTCTATTTTGGTGCAATAGAATCTCTTTGACTACCACTAATAATTCCATAATTAACCATGTTCATCGATCATTCACTATATGCTCTCGAAACCTATAGTCCTCCATCCCTCAGTTTGTCTGGATTGTTCTATATCAAAAATAATCCTTCCTCTCTATAGACATTATGCTACCTTCTGCCCTTGTTGTCTATATCAAGAACATCACCCAATTAATAGATAACATTGTGATGAATATTTCCTTTGATAATGAACTTATGTACTTTAGTTATTGGTAGATGTTATACCTCTAAAATTATTATGTCTACTCTTTTTATAACTGTATCTCTCCCCACTTGATTTATCTTCGCCCCTCCTATTATCATCATATTTGGATCCCTCATATTAAAATAACAGTGTTGCCAAATCAATCACTATCAATCTAGCTAGTTCAGCTAGCTTTGAAAACTCCTTAATCTACAATGGTACTAGCAAACGTCTCTGCTCCCTTTTTATCCCTTGCAAAAATTTGTAACTTATTTAGTAGAATTGATCAAGTGAGAAGTGTACCTAGCCAATAGAGTAAATTCAACCGCATATTGCTTCACCATCTTGCTTCCGTACTCAAAGTTGATAAATTTTTTTTGCATCTGTCATCAGGTTGAGGGAGTATAAATCACATCCTAAATACAATAGTAAATTAATCCTAAGTAATCTCAACATTACCCTTCCCCTGAAACTTCTCTCTATTGTCCAACTCACATCTCTCTACTTCTCCATCGAATAGGAACAATACTAATGCTACCTTCATATTCTTTGGACACTACATGATATCAAAGATATTTTCTATCCTTATTAACAAATATTCTATGGCCTAGGGTCCTATGCTCCTGTGAATAGTGGAGGCTTCAGCATATTGAATATATGTATGTGCTTGTTTCCCTCTTCATTTTTATTAATAGAAAATTTGTTTTGTGCATCCCCCATTACATACGCTATAATAGTATCCAACTACATCACACCATCTTATGGCATTGAAACTGCACAGTGTTTCTCATTGAGTAAATTTATCTCTACCTGATCCATTATGATTGTTTACCTGAATAATTTTGTTTAATAAAATTGCACATGCAATTAATTATATATGCCAAAATAATGCACCTTAATCTATTCCACTCATAATTAATTCTTACAGCTCCATTAACAATCAACTCTTCCAACAACATTACTCTAATACCATGTTTGTTACGCCGCATAATCTAATATGGACATTTTTATTCTTTTATAAATTAATACCTAGCTACAAGAGCTACCTAATTTCTTTTATTAATATCAATACTAGCAAAATTTAAGCTATCGAACAAACTATCAATACATACATATGTATTCATTTTCCTAAAAAATGTACACTAATAAGGATCTATATAATTATATTATTTCTACTCTATCATGTGTATAAAAGAACAGATAAAATAAAATGAATCTAAAATTGAAGGTTTTTGATTAATCTTACACCCCTACTCCTTTGCCTTAACCTGAAATCATTTAACCACATATAATGAGCTCAAGAGATCAGCAAATAACTGAATCCCACAACTAACTCAAACTACAACAAATAAGAAGTATGCATGTCATAAGTCATTTCGTAATAGTAGTAGTTATATGGTTATCAATTGATACGAAAAAGTAAATTGCACGTGTAATAATATTAAACTATATAGTCAATAAAATAGTATAGTATGGAAGCCAATAAAGTAGTATAGAGGGAAAACTAGTAAACTAGTATGGGTAGTGAATTGATAAAACATTTATTATATCTGTGCTATAAATCAGCGAAGAAATCATATAAAGTGATAAAACTAAAGTATTACTTAACTTTGTCAGGATTATATCAATGTGATAAAACTCTATAATGATGACGAGATGTTATATAATTATTCTATATTAATATCAAATCAATATTCTAATTACATACATAGTATATCAAGTGCTCGATTATAGTAATCAATACAATGAATCAATAATAATAAGAGTGAAAATAAATCAATAGTAGTATCACTAATAATATCAATGGTAGTAGTAGTGAAATAATTCAACAATAATAAATCTATGCACTAATAATAAATTCATACAATCATAGGAATAATGCATTAATAATATTCTTTTTAGTAATCACACAATACAAGTAAGAAGTCCTAGCTTAATCAATGTTTTTTCAATATTATATCAATATCAGTTAAATGTTGGCTAAGTAAATAAAGTCTTCACTTTTTGCCTATCGACATAGTAATAATCTCCTTATAACTTCTAATCAATGTCACATAAATTAGTAAAGGATTGCATCAAATTATAGTATTTAAATGAAATTCCATCAGCTCACCATCCTGTATAGGTCTGTTAGTTTCTAACCAATGTTAGTGAAACTAGATTTTTTACAGGTTATTAAAAAATCATTTCTTATTTGAGGTAGCCGATTAGACAAATTTTGCTATAAGACCTCCTAATATAATTTTCTCTCTCTAAAATTCCTCTCCTCTCTAATCGGCTACCTCAAATAAGAAATGATTTTTTTAATCAATATTAATGATTATAAACCCAACACCATACCACCAACATTCCTAGCACTATAACGCTCTCACCAGAAGTTTTTAGATAGCTAGGTAGAGATCTTAGTACGGCAACATCTCCTTTTAAGCATTGCAGCGCACCCAAGAAAAATTTCAGTACGAAATAGAGATTTCACTGCAATTGAAGATCATATGATCTATCAATTAGTGAACCCAAAAATACACATACATAATTAATATAGAACTTTCATTACTTTATAACAAATTTAAATTAAATCTTAATAATACATTTTAAGATTCAGGCTGCTTAGAACTAAATACTAAGTAATCACACAGAAAGAAAAATATATTGCAAATATAGGTAGACAACAGAAAGTGAGCCACAATATTTGTTATTATCAAAAGCATAAACTCATAGACTCGAGTTGCAACAATCTCCCCCTTTTTGATGATGACAAATATTATAGGTTGGATTTACAAAAAAAACATTTTCTACTAATCTCCCCCTTAATAAAACCAAAACTTTTAAAAATAGGGGAAATCAAATTTTTTGTTATTTTTCATTTTTGAAAAAAAAAAAGATACAAATACCACAATATGTTCTCCCCTTTTGATATTATCAAAAAGAGAAGGGGCACAAAAAAGTCTTAAAAAGAAAGTTACCTCTTGATTTTATTTAGTAAGGAATGTATTGAGAATGCATAACCTAGAAAAAATTAGAAATTCAGAAATTGTTATTCCAAGCTCAAGTACTTTTAAAGGCTCAAAAACTTTTTAATCCAATATCTAAATCAAGGAACAAATTAGCAAAAGAAATACTAATTTTTTCAAAATTCCTTTCATCAAACATATCTAATAGAAGATCAATGCAAAAATTGATGAATAAGGAATCATGATTTTCAAGCTCAAGTATAAAAAATATCAAGGGTTTTCTTAAGCTTTAAGTAATACAAGAAAAGTAAGCATACTTTTTGTGGGCTTATTTTATGCCTCTTATCAATTGTTTGGCGCACTTTGCGCTTCTTTTAAATTTTTGATACACTTTGTATATATTTTTTTTCAATTTGGCATTATTACGTATCTTTTGATTTGACATCATTGACCATTTTTTTATTATTTTCAACCAAAATATGCTTCCTTTCTTATATTTTCAAAACTAAAGCAAACTCATACTAATGACAAAATGAACTACTTGATTAAGAAAATTTGAGGTGGATTCAACAACTTGTAAAAGATTCCTATGCGATAGATAAAATGTAGGGAGATGAAAAAATCAGTTTTAAAATCCAATTTAAAATATGATGAAGATTTTGAATCAATTGTAGAATAATGTCTTTTAGAAAATAGAGATTGAGAGTCAAAATCATGAATTTCCTTCCTTTGACTGTTTTTAGAGAAGTCAACCACAACTTACTTAAGAATTTAAGAAAAATAGGAGGTAGATTTTGCATTTGTTTAAAAAAGATGGTGATGTGTGTGTTGATAAGAGAAAACACTACATAAAAAGAAAAAGTAAAGATAAAATTAAAAATTTAACAAAAAAAAATAAAGAAAAAAGAACGAAAAAGAATAATGCAAAGAGAAAAAAATATAGAAAATATATAAAAATTAATAAAACATGCATACACAGAAAAATAAACAGACGAATAATAGTTTAAACATCATCTTGCTCATGGTCTGGTGATTCAGAAGCTAAGTCTACCCATGAGATTTTTTGCTTTTCATTATTTGTCATTTTTATAATTTTCTTAGCTTTACCCTTTTCTTTTGCAGGAAGAGTTCTCAAATTAGGGCACTAATTTTTCATATGTCCAGGTTTCCTACATCCAAAGTAAATAATGTAAGAAGTAATCGTAACATTCTTACCAATTTTAGCTTTTTTCCACTTTGTTAATGCTTATGTTTTAGTGAGCTTTCCAATTTGCTTATTAAGTCATCGCTTTCCTCACAAACCACGCCACTTTTCTCTGTGTATTCAGCTTTTAGTGCTATCGTTTCACCTGCATCCAAAAGTCTTTGACCCAACCTTGCTCGTAGGCAATGAATGAGACAATAAAATTATCAATAGAATATTCATTCAAATTTTTTGATTCACAAATAGCAACAACTTTAGCATCAAACTTATCAAGTAGGCAAAGTAGAATTTTATTAACTTTTTCAAAGTTTGAAAACTATTTACCTAAGGCATGCAATGATGTCATAATTTAAATAAACTTAGTATGCTGTCTAAGATTATCTCATAAGGTTTCATGCAAAATAGTTCATAATCTTGCATTAAAATATTCAATCAGGATTGTTTGATTTCACTAGTGCCTTCGTATATAGTGTGTAATTTATCTCAAATTTCCTTGCTAGTAGAGCACATGGATACAAACATAAAATCATTAGAATATAAAGCACAGAAAAAATAATTTAATGAATTAGCATTCAATTGAGTATTGATTTGTTCTTCTCTACTCCATTGATTAAAAGGAATATTAGTTTTAATTCCCTCTAAAATACGTGATGGTATAGAATAACCAGTTAAAATTATTTGCCACATTCGGAAATCAACTGATTGCAAGAAAGTAGACATGCAAATTTTCCAAAAATCAAAAGTAATATTTTCAAATAAAGGTGGTCGGGTGATTGAATAACCTTCCGCAATATTATGATTATAAAAATTAGACATGGATCAAAATTCAAATGTTTTGAAAAATTTGATTTTATGAATCCCGCTCTGATACCACTTGAAAGTTCATTAGGGATGTTAAGCCCTTATGAAGTTGCCCAAGGGTAAACAAGAGGGGTGTGAATTGGTATTTTAAACCAAAACCAAGATTCACCATAAAGAAAATCACAGTGCGGAAATTAAATGTGAAATTATAAAGGAAAGAACACACCTGATTTATAGTGGCTCGTTCAAACATTGACCTACTTCCACTCCTCGGAGGCACCCTCCAAGTATTGCACTAAACTCAGTGTCTCTCTTTTAGCCCCCACGGCTAGGTGAAAAAGCCTTTACAAAATCACTTCCACCTTCCCTGGTGCGGCAGAGTAGCCGGGCCCTTTGACACCAAAGAGATATTCTTCTTTCCAGAAGTTCCCTTAAGACGAGTCTTGAATTCGATGGTACTAAGGTGCAAGCTCTCCAGAGAAACCGTGTAAACCCCCTCCACGGATCTTCTTCCTCTCTCAAACTCCTCCCTTTCTTCTCTCCCTTTCAATTTCTCTCTTCAAGTTTTCTCTAAAAGAAATGAAGCCTAATTGGCTACCAAAGACACATACTAAGTACCTTGTCAAAGTTTAAATAGAAGAGCTCAAAATAAGCTCATTAATTGCAACTTGCTGACTTTATCATCCAGGTTGATATGAATATTATCCTGTACGATAAGTGCAAATTAAGCTCAATCAGCCAGGATAATTTAGGACGATCAGAAGAAATTTGTTCATATAGTCTAGGCTGATAAGATATCATCCTAGCCAATTAGTAAAAATTATGGAATATCATCCTGAACATCGCCCTGAATAAGAGCTGTTCGATGTCCAATCATCTAGTATATCATCTCGACCGATTCAGCGATCATTTAGGATGATGTGATCATGCAATCAAATCTTAATTACTTTCATTAATTATCAGATTAATTTAGGCATAATTGTACTGCATTGGCCAGGCCAATCCTCGACGATGTCCTAGATGATATCCAAAAATAACTAATACCTAAATAGATATGGCGGCTGATTCTTTCTACTTTGAGCCTATCGGCCTGGTTGATACAAATATCGTCCGAGACAATGAGCTTAAAGATGGCTGCCTTAACCAGGATGTCCTACTTGGTTTCTATTTTCAACTGATCATTTAGGCCGATGTTGGAATCATCCCGAATGATGTGAGCAAAAATAGAGAACTTTAAAATAGAAATAAGTGAGCAAGGTTACAAGCAAGTAAACACCCTTATAAACCAAAACTATATTAATGAAAATTACAAATAGAACATGTTCTACCAAAACTTGAGCCTTGTAAGGTACAATGTAATCCTAAAATATTAGTAAACACAGAAAGAAAAATATATCACAAATATAGGTAGATAACAGAAAGTGAGCCACAATATTTGTTATTATCAAAGGCATAAACTCATAGGCTTGAGTTGCAACAATTATCACCTTCAACAAGATGCTTAGCCATAGCTTTCTGTTTCAAAAAACCTCATCCTGGGCTTGTAATTTAAAAAGCACCTATTTAGCATTTCTTATAAGAGTGATATTATCATCAAAAGGACCAACTTGATAAGCTGATTAAATATATTCATGTTGTTGCTCATCATTGAAGATATTAGAAAGATTTTGAAAGACATTATAGTTCCACCAATTTAAAACCTGCTTAAGCCTTTTCAGCTTAAACCGAAGTCTCCTTATACAAAAACTAGAATTATTCGGATATAAGGGGGCTTGCCAATTGGTTTGAAATACATCTAAAAAAGAGTCATGATGTAACCACATATTTTGAAAACTAAATTGTGAAGAAGCATTAAATTGTCTAAAATTAAGGCTAATAAGCAAAGGAGAATGATCAGAAAGAGTTCTGCTAAGATGCTGCACATTAATAGAGCTAAAAGAGTTAATCCAATAATAATTAAAGATCACATGATCCAAATGTTCCCATAAGTTACCCCTATTCCAAGTGAACTTATTATCAGAAAAACTAATATCAATAAAATTGCAATCCAAAATCATGTTACTAAATTCCTCCATAGAATAGTAAGAAGGAGAAGAGCCTCCTATCCTCTTAGAAGGATTAGTAATAGCATTAAAATATCCACCTACAAGCAAAGGTAAATTACAAATATTATGAAAATTTTTGATTTGATCTCAAAGCACTCTTTAAATGTAATAGGAAGAAGCCGCATACATAAAAGAAGCACAACAATGAACATTGAAGGCCTAAAGATTACAATGCAGCACTTAGTAAAATCACCAATAACATTAATTTTAATAGGATCCTTCCAAAGAACCCCAATCTTGTTAGCCACATTCAAAATAGCATAATTAAAACCCAAAAATTGAGAGGTACTAATCAACCTAGTAGACAAAATAAGAGGTTCCAGAAGATCAAGAATAGACATATTGTGAGCACGACATAAATTCTTAACACGAATTCTAGAAGAGGGACAACTATTACCCCTCACATTCCAAATAATAGAATTAAACATAAAAAACAACATTAATGAGTAGTATGCGAGTGAATGGTCCTAGGAGATTGCAATATGACATGTTGTTTCTTTATTCCTCTTTTATTATGGAACTTAATGAAACTTGTATCATTATCATCTTTAACAAAGTATTTAGCAACAATTCCCATATCTTTAGAATAAGTTAAAACATCACTATTATAATGAGAAGTTGAAGGAATCTTACTATCAATTTGTTGGACCTCTTGATTTACCTATTGAGGACATTCATCCTCTATAAACATACCATCATCCATATAACCATTACTCCTCATAGGGCCTTGCAAGCAAACCCCAATAGGGGGGCTATCTTCCACCAAAACCAGTTCACCCTCCTCCAATGGGTTATCATTCCCTTCACTTCCTTTATGAGCTAATCTAATGGTTGCATTAACTTCAATCTCATTCTCCTGGTCATTCAAAAGCAAAAAAATAGAGGGAGTGTTAGAGATCATATTGTCATTCAAATCCAACAAATTTTTCTTAATCATACAAGGATAGATGAAATCAACAACAATAGTATTTTGGGTAGAAATATTAGACAAGTTTGGTTCCACCCTAATCTCACAATCAATAGATTAAATAAAAGAGATGTTAACATTAACTCCCTGATCATAATTCAAAAAAATAGTGTTAATATTTGGTTCAAGAACATCACCGGCTAATGGCAAAGTCTCCTCAACAATTTGAGAAGGCTTAGAGATATTGTCCTATAAGTTAATACCATCATGAGTCAAATTGGCCTCCACCCCATGAGTTTGTTTGGATTAATCCTTCTCTTTACGAAGATGGGGATGTTTCCAAAAGTTATCATTAATACCATGACCATGCATCTTGCAATAAGAATAAAAGATGGAAAAATTTTTAAATTCCACTTTTTGGAAATAACCTTTCACCTCCGACCCAATCCATATCTAATTAGGATGTTTCTTAGAAACATCCAATTCCACCAAAACACGAGCTATAGAAGGCCACGAAACAGAAGCAGTGGCTTGATCCATTTGTAATGGCCTTCCAAAACTCTAAGCCAAACCAAATAAAATTATAGTATTAAAGAAATGAAGTCTCAAATTATGGAAGAAAATCCACATGGGTGCTATAGGAGATTCTTCCCTAACATCAAAATGTGGCGTCCATTTGAGCAAACACATTTGATAAGATTCAATATTATATGATCTTCTAAAAAATTTATGACTATAATCAAGATAATTTGAGAGTTGGATAGCAATATACCTTTAATCCAATGAGCTAAAATGTAATGATAAAAAAAGTTTTAGGTTAAGAAAATTTTTTCATATAATTTCAAGATTTTGCTTCCTTAAGAGTAATTTACCCACCAACGTTAAGGCATAAGGAGCAGCAAACTTCTCAACAACAAAATCCCAAAAAGAAAGGCCGAATAACACTTAAAAGAGGAATGAATGAAATGTAACTTAGATGAAGCTGGTGAAGAGCCAGCCAGCATGTCATTGAAAGAGAGAGATTTCCCTTCGACAAGAGAAGAAGTTGACGGGTTAGATGACAAGGCAGCCATCATCTCCTAGACAAAAAAACCAAAAAAAAAAAAAAAAAAAAAAACCCCAAAAAAAAAAAAAAAAAACAACAACCTCAAATCAAGTGAATGAATGAGAATGAATAGAGGAAAATGAAGGAGAAAAATGAAAATTGCAAAGAAATCCAAGACAAAAGGGAAAAACCAAGATCGTGAAAGGGAAAACTTAGATCGCCTGGGAATCGCCTGGGAATCATCTGGGGTGCTAGAGCAAAGAGATATTACGATAAATAGACCCTAATTTAGATTTTTTCATAAATTATGATATTGGTAAAATAAAAAAAGGGTTTTGAAAGTACTAATTCACCACTCCCTCTTAGTGCGCCTAGGGATAATTCACTGAGGTCTTACAACCTTCCCCAAACTTTCAACTGGTCTCAGAGCGGGTATTGGAATTTGCAATTTTAAAATCCCAAGTAAAGATCTTATGGTGCATTTTGGTAATATAAATATTGTGGAAGGTTATTCTATAACTCGTCCACCTCTGTTTGAATATATTCTATTTAATTTTTGGAATATTCGTATGTATAGATTTCAATAATCTATTGATTTTAGAGTTTGTCTCATGATTTAAACATGTTATTTGCTTCCATCACATATAGTTAATGGAGTCAAAACTAATGTCCTATTTACTAAATGGAGTAATTAAGATAGAGTGCTTGCTCTATTAAATGCAAAATGCTTAATTTTTTGTGTGCATTGAAATCATCGAATTAAATGAGAGTATCTATATGTACTATGGGGAAGCAAATATGGGATACACTGTGCATCACATAGAAGGCTACTAGTGAAGTCAAATAGTCTAGATTAAACATTTTACTACATGACTCTAAACTATTTTGAATGAAACCTAGTGAGATAATTTTTGAAATGTACACTTGATTAATTCAAATAGTTGCATCCATGTATGCATTAGGTAGAGAACTTTTCAATTTCTGAAAAGGTTAATAAAATTCAACATTTCATTCCAAGTGATTATGATGCTAAAGTCATTATAATTTCTTAATTAAAAGACCTGAATGTGTGTCCTATTGATAACTTTCTTGGCTCACTCATTGCCTACAAGTAAGGTATGGACAAAGATTACTTGATACAAGTGATAGGAAAAAGGAGAAGACTATGGATTTGAAAGCCAATAACTCTGACAATGATAGCTCTGTAGATGAGGAGGTTGATGACATTGAGTTGAAGATTCGGCAGTTCAAAAATTCCTTAAAAAGAAAGTAGAAGCATTATCATTAATGGAGCAAAGGAAAAAATAGTAAAAAATTTAAAGCATCATTTGATAGGATTTATCTTGAATGCAGGAAGCTAGACCACTTGCTAATTGAATGCCCCAATTTAAAAGCTCACTTGGTCAAGGAGAACGGTGAAGAGAAGACAAAGTTCAAAAAAGGGGAAGCAATAGACATTAAAGATTTTTTAGGTTGACTCCACCTCAGAATCATTTGAACATGAAGTAGAGGAGGTAACTAATCTCAATCTTATGGCTAATGAAATCTTAATTAGTTAGATAAAGATGAGGTATGTCAGCTATATTATATTAAATTTTTTATTATATATAGAAAATGCATGATTCATATAGGAAACTCAAAAAAATATATGAGAGCTTGAACATTGATTTTTCTACTTTACAAATAGGGAATGATAACTTGATATTTGAACATTCTGCTCTGATAGAAATCACATATCTTTACTCGAAGAGTTTGATGCTTTAAATAAGAAGCAAGTTGACCTAAATAATGCACATGAATCCTTGAAATAAAACCATCTTAAGTTAGAAGATTCATTCAAATAGTTTGAAGGAATTGCAACTTAACTTGATCATAATGAGCATGTATTAAAATTAGATGTTACAAGTCTTCAAAGTGCAAATGAGTTCCTAAATATAAAAATCATGCAATTTAATATAATAAGTCACCACTTAAATTGGCACAATGGTATAACCCCACATGCATACAAGTCATTCATCAAACATAAGGTGGAACCCAAATTCAGTTAGGATCCCAAATCTAACTTTTAATTAAATTTATAGAAGTGCTCTCATAGAAGGCCTACTGAGAGCATCTGGTACCTTGATAGTATAAGTCCAAGGTACATTACTAAAGATTTTAAGCAGTTCATCAAGCTGGAGGCTAGATTAGTAAGCAAGGTGACATGGAAGATAAATATACTAGAAAAGTGAAGTATAGTTAGAATGTCAAAGAATTTTATCATTGATAATTTTTTTACTTGTGGATAGTTTAAAACTTAATTTTCTTAGCATTATTAAATTATGTGCAAAGGATTTGACATTAAATTTTTATCCACTAACTACTTGATTAGCTTGCATGAAAAATTTGATCTACAAAGAAAAAGAGTTAACAATGCCTATATACTTGATTTGAATTGCATTGAATACTCTAATTCTTTATGTTTAAAAACCACTATTGATGATCCTAGCTGTGGCATAGGAGACTATGTCATGCAAGAATGAAGACTCTTAGGAAGATTACACAGAAATAGTTAGTTAAAGTCATACCCAAGTTAAATTTCATTGAGAATCATATATATGATGCCTACCAACTAGGAAAGAAAATTAAGTCTTCATTTCATTCAATTAAAGACAACAACACCTCTAGGCCACTACAAATTTATCATATGGATTTGTTTGGACCTATTAGTATAGCTAGTTTAGGAGGGAAGTCAGACTGTTTTGTGATTATTGATGATGACTCAAGATTCACCTGGTTAGATTCCTAGCGCAAAAGAAAGAATATTCTGAAGAATTTAGAACCTTTACACTAAGATATAAAGAAAATTAGGATGTGGGATCTTGACTATTCATAGTGTTTATAACATAGTGTTTAAAAATCATAAGTTTAAATCCTTTTATCAGAAGGTAGGTGTAGAGCATAATGTTTTGTACCCTTAGGACCCCGTAATAGAATGGAACAACTGAAAGAAAGAATAAGACTTTAGTATAAGCTGGTAGGGCCAAGTTAATTGAATATTCTCTCCCTTAATACTTTTGGGCAGAAGCGATAAAAATTGCTTGCTAAGCGTTGAATATGGTAAATGTTTGATCAAAGTTAAATAAGACACGCTATGTGCTCCATAAGGGTCACACGCCCAACCTATCTCCCTTAGATAACTTTGGATGTAGAAGCTTTGTTTTGATTAATGGCTAATCACATATAAGAGTATTGATTGAATTTGCTTTCTTTAGAGGTTTCAAGTTATATCAGATGGTTGTTAAGATTACCTTCCTAAATGGGTTAATTAAGGAAGATGTTTATGTTCTCCCCTAAGTTTTTAGAATTCTCAATATCCTAATTATGCATTCAAATTAAAGAAGGCATTATATGGATTGAAGTAATCCCCTAGAGATTGGAATGAGAGGTTGAGAACATACCTCCTAAATAGAGCCTTAATTAAGGGTAGTATAGACACCAACTTAATCCTTAAGAAAGTAGGAAAAGATCTACTTATTGTTAAAATTTATATAGATGATATACTTTCAGGATCTAAAAATAAGAATCTCTGTAATGAATTTTCAAAAACTATGAGTGAGAAGTTTGATGTGATCTTGTGGGAGAGCTTACTTATTTCCTTGGATTTAGTGTGAAGCAATGGGATGATTGAACATTTCTTAGCCAATCAAAATATATCAAACATATCCTTAAGAAATATGAGAGGGATAATGCTAAGGAAATCAATACTCCTATAAGCTCTACCATTCAATTAGATGAGGATCACAATAAAAAAAATTAGTTTATCAGAAGAAATATATAGGGATAATTTGATCACCTCTTTATTTGACAACAAGTAGACCTGATATCATTTTTAGTGTAAATTTCTATATTTGATTACAAGTTGACCTAAGAAAATCACATATGATTGCTATTAAGAGAACACTTAGAAACCTATTATGCACCTAAAGCTTAATGTTATGGGATCCTAAACTTAGGTCATCCTTTCAAATCATAAGATATTTAGACTTTGACTTTGTAGGATGTAGGGTAAATAGAAAATTGCCTCATGAACCTATCAATTCATAAGCTAATCATTAGTTTCCTGGTATAGTAGAAAGCTAAATTCAATATCCATATCCACCATAGAGGCAAAATACATTGTTGTAGGAAGCGATGTTGCTCAAGGCATATGGCTAAAGCAATAAATCTTATATCATGGACTACCAGTAGGCACCATTCCTATTATGTGTAACAACACTAGTACCATATGCGTTTCAAAAAATCTAATCCAACACTCCCACACCAAGCTTATAGATACTTTACATCATTTTATTAAAGATTATATAGCTAAGGGGGATATAGAACTACATCATATAACAAATGAATATCAATTGGAAGATAACTTTACCACACCTCTTGCCTATGAGACCTTTAGCACCTTAAGGCCTAGACATGGTGTTAGATACAATCATGCTTGATTCAGGATGAATCTGAATTTATCCATCACTTTAAATCAACCATTTTTATGTTCGTTGTAATGTGAATCACATTTTGAATTATTTTTAATATTTATTTATTGATTTTTATTTTATAATTTTTCATTTGGTAGATGTTACATGATTTTCACACACCATTTATTTTAAAAAAATTAATTATATAATTTATTCACATCGTCTTATATGATTACATTCGTACTGTATGATATACATATCCTTGCACAAATCTCTGCCTTTATTGAAATCAATGGTCAAGTTCTGATTAATTATTGGTGATCGTACCACATAAATACCTCATCATACTATACGATAAATATGTTAAAATCTATTATATAATTCAAATCGATGATAAACTTCTTCGCATCCACCACTCTCCAATTCTTGCTTTCCTTTGCCTTTCCATTCAATTCTTAACTCCCCTATGAATTCCTTACAACCCTAAGGGTTAGTGTCACTACTTCCATAATGCAATCCTATGTCTATAGGTGACTCATTGAAATAACTATGTAAGAATTAGGCAAATATCTCCACTTATCCATAGAAGGCCCTTGACCCCAATCAATGGCATATATGGGAGAATTTAATGTGAGTGCGATCAATTTAACAATAAAAAATCTTTTCTAAACTAACATCAAACCTTGGTCCACTCCTCGAATCTAAATGCACATATTATCTAGCATGTTCTTCAAACCTCAATCATTTGTAAAGCTGGTGATTGCATAAATATTACCCCACTTCTTTCCTTGGTTACCCACATTATTATGGATGAAACACATTTTATTGAAGCCCAAATGATCATTGATTACATTAAAAAATCTTACTCCTACTTGCCTTGTTTCTACCAAAACAAAGAAAAACATTGCTCTTGATCATGTCATTGCTTACATCCTGGATAAAAAATATGAGCTAATCTATCATACTACCACTGATCATTTCCTAATTTTTTTACACCGATAGTTCCTTCCACATTCATTTTTGTCATCACTGGAAGAACGAGCAAGAAGAAAAACCTTATTTTGATGAAGAAGGGGTTCTCATCTTATAGCGGCACTTGCACCAAAGCTGCACCGACAACTAGTGCCAACACTTATACCACCATGCCATTATTATCACTAAGAGGAATTAATTCAATATTTTGATATACTGGGGTCCCAAATGGATAGACATATTTAGTAGCAGCAACAACAATATGATGCATATATGGCATTATTTGGCAAAGAGTATTCATTCATTCATAAGTATTTCCAGCCTCCACCTCCACCACCACCACTTGATCAGAGCCCTTCCTACTTTAGGATCTATATTTTTTGCTCTATGTTTTTGTTTTTGTCAAATATATAGCTTCTTCCTATGACTCTGCTTGATCCTCCTTTTTTATGTCAAAAAAGGAGTAGTGGTTTTGTTGTTTGTGTATTTGTTCATCTCTATTATGCAGTTCATCTTGTATATCTTATGTTTGCAATGCATTTTTACTTTTGCATTTAGCAGAAAAATATTTAAAAAGAAAATAATAATAAAATTAAAATTATCTAACCCCTATTTTCAAGTCTATCACCTAGTGTGGGGAAGATTAGGAAAAAAATATTAACTTGCCTTTAAAAAAAATCATCATAGAAAGAGGGAGATTATTGCAATCCAAGATCCATAGCTTGTGATTTTGATGATAACAGATATTATTCAATAAATTTTGTTGTCTCCCAACATATGTATTACATATTATTTTTATAAGTGTACTAATATTTTAGTACATCATACATCACTCAAGGATGAACAAGACTCAAGTTTGGGAAGAATATGATGTTTTTTGAAAGAGTATTGCATTTTTATTTCTTTTATTTTATATTTCTTTAGTCTGGCCATATAAGGGTGCGCGCTAAATTGGAAATCGTGCACATACATAGGGGAGTGAGAAAAGTGAGGTAATTTTTTTAACTACTCATATCGTATGAATCTGATCATACTGTAGGATCATTTATACATAAAACTCAATTTTAACGACTAATTTAATAAATAATTCTTATGAACTAATCATATTATATGATGTAGATCACACTATATGATTTATTTCTAGCCTCAAGATGATTTAAGTAAGTTTTTTAAAAATTAATTTTTGTATTAATTGTTGCGGATCTATGGTTTATGATTTTGATGATAGCAAACATTCCTTATTTCTCTATGATTGCCTTATGTGCTAACGTTTAGGTCCACACGATCAAGCTACAATTTGGAACCAGCTCAAGATTGGGTAGACTAGGTCTGTGTCAATTTGTAATCTTTTTCCCTTCTTGATTATGTTGTATTTGATGTGGCGTATGATGATTTGTAACTTGGAAGATTTTCTGTTGTGCCCTAAAAGATTTCTATTTTTGGTAACATCGCCCGGGACGATATTTATATCGTCCTGGATGATCTGACAAAAGTAGAAACCCTAATTAGGGCATCCTTATTAAAGCAGCCATCTTTATGCAAAACACATCGTCCTGGAAGATTTTGTATCGTCCAGGACGATCGGCTCAATTCAGCAAGAATCTGCCGCCATATGTACTTAGGAAAATCTTATTTTTGGATATCGTCCTGGTATATCGGCCTAGACTATAAAATATCATCCTGGCCGATCCATGCCAATTTTTCCAAAATTTCTCAGGCAGTTTTAGAAAGCAATTAATGGGGATTTCGTCCAGGCCGATCGCAAGATCGTTCGGGACGATTAGACATCATCCAGCTTCATTTTAGGGCAATATTCAGGATGATTTTCCTCATATTTGAACTAATCGGCCAGGACGATATGCATATCGTCCTGGACGATATGCATATCGTCCTGGACGATAATGGCGACAACTTGCATTAATGAGCTCGTTTTGAGAGCTTCTTTTTAAGCTATGACAAGGCACTTTGTAAGTGTCTTTGGTAGCCATTGTAGCTTCGTTCTTGTGGGGGAAACTTGAAGAGAGAGCTTGAAAGGGAAATGGAGAGAGGAAAGGGTGGATTTTGAGAGGGAGAAGATCCTGTGAGGGGGAGGAACTCAAGGGAGTGTGGTGGGGGATCCACACGGCTGCTCCGGTGAACTCGCACCATAGTACCATTGGATTCAAGGCTTGTCTCGAGGTAAGTTCACTAAAGAAGAAGATCTCTTTGGTGTCAAATGACCCGGCGACTCCGCCGCACCGGGGAAGGTGGAAGTGATTTTGTAAGGGCTTCTCCGCCTAGCTGTGGGGGCTAAAGGAGAGACACTTTTTTAGTGCAATACTTGGAGGGTGCCTCCAAGGAGTGGATGTAGGTCAAGGTTTGATCGAAACCACTATAAATCCTGTGTTCTTTCTTATTTATCGCTTTCGCATTTATTTTTCTTCCGCACTTTGTTTGTGGTGATTTTGGTTGGAGTTTTATCTTTGGTTTTAAAGTTTTCTAAATCACCTCTCTCTTTTAATTAGCTTTGGGCCAGTTTTATAGGGCTTAACATCCCTAACGAACTTTCAAGGGTATCAGAGCCGTTTTCAAAAAATAAGTTTTAAAAGCTTTTGAATTTTGATCCATGGCTAATCGTACTATGTGGGAAGATTTTTGAATCACCAGACCTCCTTTATTTGAAAATATGTCCATTTGATTTTTGGAAAACTCGCATGTCTATTTTTTTTGCAATCGATTTGATTTTCATATGTGGCATATTGATTTAAATGGTTATTCTTCACCGTCACGAGTTTAGATGGAATAAAATTGATATTCCTTTTAATCAATGGAGTAAGGAAGAACAAATGCTCAATTAAATGCAAAATCCTTAAACTGCCTTTTTTGTGCTTTTAAATTCTTGATGATTTTATGTTAGTATCCATGTGCAACTACCGGTAAGGAAGTTTGGGATAAATTGCACACCATATACGAAGGCACTAGTGAAATCAAGCAATCAAGTTGAATTTGTTAATGCATGATTTGAACTTTTTTTCATGAAACCTTTTGAAACGATCTTAGACTGTATATCAGATTCATTCAAATGTTAAACTCATTGCATGCTTTAGGAAAAGATTTTTCAAAATTTTGAAAAAGTCAATAAAATTCTTCGTTGTTTACTTGAAAAATTTGATGTCAAATTGTTGCTATTTGTGAATCAAAAGATTTGATATGATTATTCTATTGATAATTGATTGCTCACTCATTACTACGAGCAAAGTTTGGGTCTAAAACTTTTGGATGCAGGTGAAATATTGTTCTAAAAAGCTGGAGATACAGAAAGAGATAGCCTAGGTTGGTGACGAAGCAATGACGTGTCAAGCAAATCACAAAGCCACTAAGCATAAGCAAAAGTAGAAAAAAAGGTAAAAGTGGTAAGGATGTCTATATTTCTTCTGACGTTATTTGCTTTCGATGCAGAAAGCTGGACATATGAAAAATCAGTGCCCTATTTAAGAATCTTCCTACGAAAGAAAAGGAGCAAGGCGAAGCAAAATTTAAACTGGAGGAAAAATAATGAAAGGCAAAAAAATTCATGGGCAGATCTGGTCTTTGAGCATCGGACCAAGAGGAGAGATACTGGTTAAGAGCCTTTCGTTGTTTTTTTTTGTGTTTTTGTTTTTATGTTTTCGTTTTTTTTTTGTTTTTTCATTTTTGTTTATCTTTTTTGTTTTTTGTGAAATTTTTCTCTCATCAACATACACACTCACTTTTCTAAAAAATGAAAATATACTTCCTGATTTTCTTGAAATCTTTGGTAAGTTGTGTTTAACTTCTCTAAAGCAGTCAATGGAGGGAAACTCATTTATTTTAACTACTCCAACTTCTAGTTTTCTAAAAAAGGTTTATCCTACTTTTGATTTAAAATCTTTTTCATCTTTTAAATTGGTTTTTACAACAAATTTTTTATTCTCTCTACGTTTTATTTATCGCATAGGAATCTTTTACAAGTTTTTTGAATCTAACTCATAATTTCTTAATCAAGCAATTCGCTTTGTCACGAAGATGGGTTTTCCTTTTATTTTTAAGATTTAAGAAAGAAAAGCATATTAAAAAAAAATTGGCCAATGATGCAAAAAAATGAAAGATGCGCAAAGTCACCAAATTAAAAATATAGAATACACAAAGTGTATTAAAAGATGCGCAGTGCGCCAACCAATTGTCAAGAGCATAAAATGAGCCCACAAAGTTAATGCTTACCATTCTTGTACTTCTTAAAAAAGCTTAAGAAAACCCTTGATACTTTCGATACTTGAGTTTGAAAATCTTGATTCTTGATTCAAAAAATTTGTGCAATTGATTTTCTATTAGATATATTTATGGAAGGAGTTTTTGAAAAATTATTGTTTCTTTCTCTAATTTATTCCTTGATTTAGATCTTGAATTAAAAAGTTTTTTTGGCTTTTTTAAAGAACTTGAGTTTGGATTATCAATTTCTGAGTTTCTAACCTTTTCTGGGCTATGCGTTGTCAAATCCGTCTTACTATGATTTTGATTAAAACCAAGAGGAACTTTCTCATTTTTTAAGAATATTTGGTTTTTCACTAGATTAGGAACGTTTTCTTTTTTTTTCTTTTATTCGTTTTTTTTGTGCCTCCTCTCTTTTTGATAATGTCAAAAGGGGAGAACGTATTGTGAATTTTTTACTATTATCGTGTTTGTATCTTGTTTTCAAAAAATAATTAAAAATTATTATTTTCATCTCCCTATTTTTAAAAGTGTTATTCTAGTAAGAGGGAGATTAAGAGAAATTGTTTTCTTTTGAAAATTCAAATTGAAATGTTTTGCAATCATAAAAAAGGGGGAGATTGTTGCGGATCTATGGTTTATAATTTTGATGATACAAACATTCCTTATTTCTCTAGATTGCCTTATGTGCTAACGTTTCAGGTCCACACGATTAGACTTATTTGGAACCAGCTCAATATTGGTAGACTAGGTCTGTTGTCATTGAATCTTTTTCCCTTATTGAGTATGTTGTATTTGATGTGACCTATGATGATTTGTAACTCAGGAAGATTTCTGTTGTGCCCTAAAAGATTTCTATTTTTTGGTAACATCGTCCGGACAAATTTATATCGTCCTGACGATCTAACAAAAGTAGAAACCCTAATTAGGGCATTCTTATTAAAGCAGTCGTCTTTATGCAAAACAACTCGTCCTGGACGATTTGTACTAGCCAGGACGATCAGATCTTATTTGGATGATCATTCCGTTTTGGAGCTCTAAGAATCATAGCTGTTGATCTTCATTACCAGCGCGTCGATGCAGTGATCGGCTTGAGCTTAGGGAAAGATCTTACTTGACAGTGTTGTGATATATACGTTACACTTGTCGTGGG